>NW_026737442.1:0-40866 GCF_949786415.1 Peromyscus eremicus | reverse complement strand
TGTACACACTCATTCTAACAGTTCAGTGTGCACATCTCCACAGGGATACACTAATTCTAACAGTTCAGTGTGCACAACTCCATGTGGATACACTCATTCTAACAGTTCAGTGTGCACACCTCCATGTGGACACACTCATTCTAACAGTTCAGTGTGCACACCTCCATATGGGCACACTCAATCTAACAGTTCAGTGTGCACACCTCCATGTGGGCACACTCATTCTAACAGTTCAGTGTGCACACCTCCATTGGGCACACTCATTCTAACAGTTCAGTGTGCACACCTCCATGTGGACACACTCATTCTAACAGTTCAGTGTGCACACCTCCATGTGGGCACACTCATTCTAACAGATCAGTGTGCACACCTCCATGTCGGCACACTCATTCTAACAGTTCAGTGTGCACACCTCCATGTGGGCACACTCATTCTAACAGTTCAGTGTGCACACCTCCATGTGGACACACTCATTTTCACAGTTCAGTGTGCACACCTCCACAGGGACACACTCATTCTAACAGTTCAGTGTGCACACCTCCATGTGGACACACTCATTCTAACAGTTCAGTGTGCACACCTCCATGTGGATAAATTCTAACACTTCAGTGTGCACACATCCATGTGGACACACTCATTCTAACATTTCAGTGTGCACACCTCCACAGGGACACACACATTCTAACAGTTCAGTGTGCACATCTCCATGTGGACACACTCATTCTAACAGTTCATTGTGCACACCTCCATGTGGACACACTCATTCTAACAATACAGTGTGCACACTTCCATGTGGACACACTCATTCTAACAGTTCATTGTGCACACCTTCATGTGGACACACTCATTCTAACAATACAGGGTGCACACCTCCATGTGGACACACTCATTCTAACAGTTCAGTGTGCACACCCCTATGTGGACACACTCATTCTAACAGTACAGTGTGCACACCTCCACAGGGACACACTCATTCTAAAAGTTCAGTGTGCACACCTCCATGTGGACACACTCATTCTAACAGTTCAGTGTGCACACCTCCATGTGGACACACTCCTTCTAAGAATTCAGTGTTCACACCTCCATGTGGGCACACTCATTCTAACAGTTGAGTGTGCACACCTCCATGTGGACACACTCAGTCTAACAGTTCAGTGTGCACACCTCCATGTGGACACACTCATTCTAACATTGCAGTGTGCACACCTCCATGTGGACACACTCATTCTAACAGTTCAGTGTGCACACCTCCATGTGGACACACTCATTCTAACAGTTCAGTGTGCACACCACCATGTGGGCACACTCATTCTAACAGTTCAGTGTGCACACCTCCATGTGGGCACACTCATTCTAACAGTTCAGTGTGCACACTTCCATGTGGGCACACTCATTCTAACAGTTCAGCGTACACACCTCCATGTGGGCACACTCATTCTAACAGTTCAGTGTGCACACCTCCATGTGGGCACACTCATTCTAACAGTTCAGTGTGCACACCTCCATGTGGACACACACATTCTAACAGTTCGGTGTGCACACCTCCATGTAGACACACTCATTCTAACAGTTCAGTGTGCACACCTCCACAGGGACACACTCATTCTAACAGTTCACAGTGCACACCTCCATGTGGGCACAGTCATTCTAACAGTTCAGTGTGCACACCTCCATGTGGACACAGTCATTCTAACAGTTCATGTGCACAACTCCATGTGAGCACACTCATTCTAACATTCAGTGTGCACCACTCCATGTGGGCACACTCATTCTAACAGTTCAGTGTGCACACCTCCATGTGGACACACTCATTCTAACAGTTCAATGTGCACACCTCCATGTGGGCCCACTCATTCTAACAGTTCAGTGTGCACACCTCCATGTGGGCTCACTCATTCTAACAGTTCAGTGTGCACACCTCCATGTGGGCACACTCATTCTAACAGTTCAGTGTGCACACCTCCTTGTGGACACACTCATTCTAACAGTTCAGTGTGCACACCTCCATGTGGACACACTCATTCTAACATTACAGTGTGCACACCTCCATGTGGACATATTCTAACATTTCAGTTTGCACACCTCCACAGGAACACACTCATTCTAACAGTTCAGTGTGCACACCTCCATGTGGACACACTCATTCTAACAGTTCAGTGGGCACATCTCCACAGGGATACACTAATTCTAACAGATCAGTGTGCACAACTCCATGTGGACACACTCATTCTAACAGTTTAATGTGCACACCTCCATGTGGACACACTCATTCTAACAGTTCAGTGTGCACAACTCCATATGGGCACACTCATTCTAACAGTTCAGTGTGCACACCTCCATGTGGGCACACTCATTCTAACAGTTCAGTGTGCACACCTCCATGTGGGCACAATCATTCTAACAGTTCAGTGTGCACACCTCCATGTGGACACACTCATTCTAACAGTTCAGTGTGCACACCTCCATGTGGGCAAACTCATTCTAACAGTTCAGTGTGCACACCTCCATGTGGGCACACTCATTCTAACAGTTCAGTGTGCACACCTCCATGTGGGCACACTCATTCTAACAGTTCAGTGTGCACACCTCCATGTGGACACACTCATTCTAACAGTACAGTGTGCACAACTCCACAGGGACACACTCATTCTAAAAGTTCAGTGTGCACACCTCCATGTGGACACACTCATTCTAACAGTTCAGTGTGCACACCTCCATGTGGACACACTCATTCTAAGAATTCAGTGTTCACACCTCCATGTGGACACACTCATTCTAACAGTTCAGTGTGCACACTTCCATGTGGACACACTCATTCTAACAGTTCAGTGTGCACACCTCCATGTGGACACACTCATTCTTACAGTTCAGTGTTCACACCTCCCTGTGGGCACACTCATTCTAACAGTTCAGTGTGCACTCCTCCATGTTGGCTCACTCATTCTAACAGTTCAGTGTGCACACCTCCATGTGGGCACACTCATTCTAACAGTTCAGTGTGCACACCTCCATGTGGGCACACTCATTCTAACAGTTCAGTGTGCACACCTCCATGTGGACACACTCATTCTAACAGTTCAGTGTGCACACCTCCATGTGGGCACACTCATTCTACAAGTTCATTGTGCACACCTCCATGTGGGCACACTCATTCAAACAGTTCATTGTGCACACTTCCATGTGGGCACACTCATTCTAACAGTTCAGTGTGCACACCTCCATGTGGACACACACATTCTAACAGTTCAGTGTGCACACCTCCATGTGGACACACTCATTCTAACAGTTCAGTGTGCACAAATCCACAGGGATACACTCATTCTAACAGTTCAAAGTGCAAACCTCCATGTGGGCACAGTCATTCTAACAGTTCAGTGTGCACACCTCCATGTGGACACAGTCATTCTAACAGTTCATGTGCACAACTCCATGTGGGCACACTCATTCTAACAGTTCAGTGTGCACACCTCCATGTGGACACTGTCATTCTAACATTCAGTGTGCACAACTCCATGTGGGCACACTCATTCTAACAGTTCAGTGTGCACACCTCCATGTGGACACACTCATTCTAACAGTTCAGTGTGCACACCTCCATGTGGGCCCACTCATTCTAACAGTTCAGTGTGCACACCTCCATGTGGGCCCACTCATTCTAACAGTTCAGTGTGCACACCTCCATGTGGGCACACTCATTCTAACAGTTCTGTGTGCACACCTCCTTGTGGACACACTCATTCTAACAGTTCAGTGTGCACACCAACATGTGGACACACTCATTCTAACAGTTCAGTGTGCACACCTCCATGTGGACACACTCATTCTAACAGTACAGTGTGCACACCTCCATGTGGACATATTCTAACAGTTCAGTGTGCACACCCCCATGTGGACACACTCATTCTAACAGTTCAGTGTGCACACCTCCATGTGGACACACTCATTCTAACAGTTCAGTGTGCACATCTCCACAGGGATACACTAATTCTAACAGTTCAGTGTGCACAACTCCATGTGGATACACTCATTCTAACAGTTCAGTGTGCACACCTCCATGTGGACACACTCATTCTAACAGTTCAGTGTGCACACCTCCATATGGGCACACTCAATCTAACAGTTCAGTGTGCACACCTCCATGTGGGCACACTCATTCTAACAGTTCAGTGTGCACACCTCCATGTGGGCACACTCATTCTAACAGTTCAGTGTGCACACCTCCATGTGGACACACTCATTCTAACAGTTCAGTGTGCACACCTCCATGTGGGCACACTCATTCTAACAGTTCAGTGTGCACACCTCCATGTCGGCACACTCATTCTAACAGTTTAGTGTGCACACCTCCATGTGGGCACACTCATTCTAACAGTTCAGTGTGCACACCTCCATGTGGACACACTCATTTTCAGAGTTCAGTGTGCACACCTCCACAGGGACACACTCATTCTAACAGTTCAGTGTGCACACCTCCATGTGGACACACTCATTCTAACAGTTCAGTGTGCACACCTCCATGTGGATAAATTCTAACACTTCAGTGTGCACACATCCATGTGGACACACTCATTCTAACATTTCAGTGTGCACACCTCCACAGGGACACACACATTCTAACAGTTCAGTGTGCACACCTCCATGTGGGCACAATCAAACTAACAGTTCAGTGTGCACATCTCCATGTGGACACACTCATTCTAACAGTTCATTGTGCACACCTCCATGTGGACACACTCATTCTAACAATACAGTGTGCACACTTCCATGTGGACACACTCATTCTAACAGTTCATTGTGCACACCTCCATGTGGACACACTCATTCTAACAATATAGGGTGCACACCTCCATGTGGACACACTCATTCTAACAGTTCAGTGTGCACACCCCTATGTGGACACACTCATTCTAACAGTACAGTGTGCACACCTCCACAGGGACACACTCATTCTAAAAGTTCAGTGTGCACACCTCCATGTGGACACACTCATTCTAAGAATTCAGTGTTCACACCTCCATGTGGGCACACTCATTCTAACAGTTGAGTGTGAACACCTCCATGTGGGCACACTCAATCTAACAGTTCAGTATGCACACCTCAATGTGGACACACTCATTCTAACATTGCAGTGTGCACACCTCCATGTGGACACACTCATTCTAACAGTTCAGTGTGCACACCTCCATGTGGACACACTCATTCTAACAGTTCAGTGTGCACACCACCATGTGGGCACACTCATTCTAACAGTTCAGTGTGCACACCTCCATGTGGGCACACTCATTCTAACAGTTCAGTGTGCACACCTCCATGTGGGCACACTCATTCTAACAGTTCAGTGTGCACACCTCATGTGGGCACACTCATTCTAACAGTTCAGTGTGCACTCCTCCATGTTGGCACACTCTTTCTAACAGTTCAGCGTACACACCTCCATGTGGGCACACTCATTCTAACAGTTAAGTGTGCACACCTCCATGTGGGCACACTCATTCTAACAGTTCGGTGTGCACACCTCCATGTGGACACACACATTCTAACAGTTTGGTGTGCACACCTCCATGTAGACACACTCATTCTAACAGTTCAGTGTGCACACCTCCAGAGGGACACACTCATTCTAACAGTTCACAGTGCACACCTCCATGTGGGCACAGTCATTCTAACAGTTCAGTGTGCACACCTCCATGTGGACACACTCATTCTAACAGTTCAGTGTGCACATCTCCACAGGGATACACTAATTCTAACAGTTCAGTGTGCACAACTCCATGTGGACACACTCATTCTTACAGTAAAATGTGCACACCTCCATGTGGACACACTTATTCTAACAGTTCAGTGTGCACACCTCCATGTGGACATATTCTAACAGTTCAGTGTGCACACCTCCATGTGGGCACACTCATTCTAACAGTTCAGTGTGCACACCTCCATGTGGGCCCACTCATTCTAACAGTTCAGTGTGCACACCTCCATGTGGGCACACTCATTCTCACAGTTCAGTGTGCACACCTCCACAGGGAAACAGTCATTCTAACAGTTCATTGTGCACACATCCAAGTGGACACACTCATTCTAACAGTTCAGTGTGCACACCTACATGTGGATACACTCATTCTAACAGTTCAGTGTGCACACCTCCATGTGGATAAATTCTAACACTTCAGTGTGCACACATCCATGTGGACACACTCATTCTAACATTTCAGTGTGCACACCTCCACAGGGACACACACATTCTAACAGTTCAGTGTGCACACCTCCATGTGGGCACAATCAAACTAACAGTTCAGTGTGCACATCTCCATGTGGACACACTCATTCTAACAGTTCATTGTGCACACCTCCATGTGGACACACTCATTCTAACAATACAGTGTGCACACCTCCATGTGGACACACCCATTCTAACAGTTCAAAGTGCACACCTCCATGTGGGCACAGTCATTCTAACAGTTCATGTGCACAACTCCATGTGAGCACACTCATTCTAACATTCAGTGTGCACAACTCCATGTGGGCACACTCATTCTAACAGTTCAGTGTGCACACCTCCATGTCGACACACTCATTCTAACAGTTCAGTGTGCACACCTCCATGTGGGCCCACTCATTCTAACAGTTCAGTGTGCACACCTCCATGTGGGCCCACTCATTCTAACAGTTCAGTGTGCACACCTCCATGTGGGCACACTCATTCTAACAGTTCAGTGTGCACACCTCCTTGTGGACACACTCATTCTAACAGTTCAGTGTGCACACCTCCATGTGGACACACTCATTCTAACAGTTCAGTGTGCACACCTCCATGTGGACACACTCATTCTAACAGTTCATTGTGCACACCCCCATGTGGACACACTCATTCTAACAGTTCAGTGTGCACACCTCCATGTGGACACACTCATTCTAACAGTTCAGTGTGCACATCTCCACAGTTATACACTAATTCTAACAGTTCAGTGTGCACACCTCCATGTGGGCACACTCATTCTAACAGTTCAGTGTGCACACCTCCATGTGGGCACACTCATTCTAACAGTTCAGTGTGCACACCTCCATGTGGACACACTCATTCTAACAGTTCACTGTGCACACCTCCATGTGGGCAAACTCATTAAACAGATCAGTGTGCACACCTCCATGTGGGCACACTCATTCTAACAGTTCAGTGTGCACACCTCCATGTGGGCACACTCATTCTAACAGTTCAGTGTGCACACCTCCATGTGGACACACTCATTCTCACAGTTCAGTGTGCACACCTCCACAGGGAAACAGTCATTCTAACAGTTCAGTGTGCACAACTCCATGTGGACACAATCATTCTAACAGTTCAGTGTGCACACTTCCATGTGGGCATACTCATTCTAACCATACAGTGTGCACACCTCCATGTGTGCACACTCATTCTAACAGTTCAGTGTGCACACCTCCATGTGGACACACTCATTCTAACAGTTCAGTGTGCCCAACTCCATGTGGACACACTCATTCTAACAGTTCAGTGTGCACACCTCCATGTGGACACACTCATTCTAACAGTTCAGTGTGCACACCTCCATGTGGACACACTCATTCTAACAGTTCAGTGTGCACACCTCCAGGTGGACACACTCATTCTAACAGTTCAGTGTGCACACCTCCATGTGGACACACTCATTCTAACAGTTCAGTGTGCACATCTCCACAGGTATACACTAATTCTAACAGTTCAGTGTGCACAACTCCATGTGGACATACTCATTCTAACAGTTCAATGTGCACACCTCCATGTGGACACACTCATTCTAACAGTTCAGTGTGCACAACTCCATAGGGCACACTCATTCTAACAGTTCAGTGTGCACACCTCCATGTGGGCACACTCATTCTAACAGTTCAGTGTGCACACCTCCATGTGGGCACACTCATTCTAACAGTTCAGTGTGCACACCTCCATGTGGACACACTCATTCTAACAGTTCAGTGTGCACACCTCCATGTGGGCAAACTCATTAAACAGATCAGTGTGCACACCTCCATGTGGGCACACTCATTCTAACAGTTCAGTGTGCACACCTCCATGTGGGCACACTCATTCTAACAGTTCAGTGTGCACACCTCCATGTGGACACACTCATTCTCACAGTTCAGTGTGCACACCTCCACAGGGAAACAGTCATTCTAACAGTTCAGTGTGCACAACTCCATGTGGACACACTCATTCTAACAGTTCAGTGTGCACACCTCCATGTGGGCATACTCATTCTAACCATACAGTGTGCACACCTCCATGTGTGCACACTCATTCTAACAGTTCAGTGTGCACACCTCCATGTGGACACACTCATTCTAACAGTTCAGTGTGCCCAACTCCATGTGGACACACTCATTCTAACAGTTCAGTGTGCACACCTCCATGTGGACACACTCATTCTAACAGTTCAGTGTGCACACCTCCATGTGGACACACTCATTCTAACAGTTCAGTGTGCACACCTCCAGGTGGACACACTCATTCTAACAGTTCAGTGTGCACATCTCCACAGGGATACACTAATTCTAACAGTTCAGTGTACACATCTCCATGTGGACACACTCATTCTAACAGTTCAGTGTGCACACCTCCATGTGGACACACTCATTCTAACAGTTCAGTGTGCACACCTCCATGTGGATACACTCATTCTAACAGTTCAGTGTGCACACCTCCATGTGGACACAATCATTCTAACAGTACAGTGTGCACACCTCCATGTGGACATATTCTAACAGTTCAGTGTGCACACCCCCATGTGGACATACTCATTCTAACAGTTCAGTGTTCACACCTCCATGTGGACACATTCATTCTAACAGTTCAGTGTGCACACCTCCATGTGGACACACTCATTCTAAGAATTCAGTGTTCACACCTCCATGTGGGCACACTCATTCTAACAGTTGAGTGTGCACACCTCCATGTGGGCACACTCAATCTAACAGTTCAGTGTGCACACCTCCATGTGGACACACTCATTCTAACATTGCAGTGTGCACACCTCCATGTGGACACACTCATTCTAACAGTTCAATGTGCACTCCTCCATGTGGGCACACTCATTCTAACAGTTCAGTGTGCACACCTCCATGTGGGCACACTCATTCTAACAGTTCAGTGTTCACACATCCATGTGGGCAAACTCATTCTAACAGTTCAGTGTGCACTCCTCCATGTGGGCACACTCATTCTAACAGTTCAGTGTGCACACCTCCATGTCGGCACACTCATTCTAACAGTTCAGTGTGCACACCTCCATGTGGGCACACTCATTCTAACAGTTCGGTGTGCACACCTCCATGTGGACACACACATTCTAACAGTTCAGTGTGCACACCTCCATGTAGACACACTCATTCTAACAGTTCAGTGTGCACACCTCCACAGGGACAAACTCATTCTAAAAGTTCAAAGTGCACACCTCCATGTGGGCACAGTCATTCTAACAGTTCAGTGTGCACACCTCCATGTGGACACAGTCATTCTAACAGTTCATGTGCACAACTCCATGTGAGCACACTCATTCTAACATTCAGTGTGCACAACTCCATGTGGGCACACTCATTCTATCCGTTCAGTGTGCACACCTCCATGTGGACACACTCATTCTAACAGTTCAGTGTGCACACCTCCATGTGGGCCCACTCATTCTAACAGTTCAGTGTGCACACCTCCATGTGGGCCCACTCATTCTAACAGTTCAGTGTGCACACCTCCATGTGGGCACACTCATTCTAACAGTTCAGTGTGCACACCTCCTTGTGGACACACTCATTCTAACAGTTCAGTGTGCACACCTCCATGTGGACACACTCATTCTAACAGTTCATTGTGCACACCTCCATGTGGACACACTCATTCTAACAGTACAGTGTGCACACCTCCATGTGGACATATTCTAACAGTTCAGTGTGCACACCCCCATGTGGACACACTCATTCTAACAGTTCAGTGTGCACACCTCCATGTGGACACACTCATTCTAACATTTCAGTTTGCACATCTCCACAGGGTTACACTAATTCTACCAGTTCAGTGTGCACAACTCCATGTGGACACACTCATTCTTACAGTAAAATGAGCACACCTCCATGTGGACACACTTATTCTAACAGTTCAGTGTGCACACCTCCATGTGGGCAAACTCAGTCTAACAGTTCAGTGTGCACACCTCCATGTGGACACACTCATTCTAACAGTTCAGTTTGCACACCTCCATGTTGACAGAATCTAACACTTCGGTGTGCACACCTCCATGTGGACACACTCATTCAAACATTTCAGTGTGCACACCTGCATGTGGTCACACTCATTCTAACAGTTCAGTGTGCACACCTCCATGTGGACACACTCATTGTAACAGTTCAGTGTGCACACCTCCATGTGGACACACTCATTCTAACAGTTTAGTGTGCACACCTCCACAGGGATACACTCATTCTAAAAGTTCATTGTGCACACCTCCATGAGGACACAATCATTCTAACAGTTCAGTGTGCACACCTCCATGTGGGCACACTCATTCTAACAGTTCAGTGTGCACACCTCCATGTGGACACACTCATTCTAACACTTCAGTGTGCACACCTCCATGAGGACACACTCATTCTAACAGTTCAGTGTGCTCACCTCCATGTGGACACACTCATTCTAACAGTTCAGTGTGCACACCTCCATGTGGACACACTCATTCTAACAGTTCAGTGTGCATACCTCCATGTGGACACACTCATTCTAAAAATACAGTGTGCACACCTCCATGTGGACACACTCATTCTAACAGTTCAGTGTGCACACCTCCATGTGGACACACTCATTCTAACAGTTCAGTGTGCACACCTCCAGGTGGACACACTCATTCTAACAGTTCAGTGTGCACATCTCCACAGTGATACACTAATTCTAACAGTTCAGTGTACACATCTCCATGTGGACACACTCATTCTAACAGTTCAGTGTGCACACCTCCAGGTGGACACACTCATTCTAACAGTTCAGTGTGCACATCTCCACAGTGATACACTAATTCTAACACTTCAGTGTGCACACCTCCATGTGGACACACTCATTCTAAAATTTCAGTGTGCACACCTCCACAAGGACACACTCATTCTAACAATACAGTGTGCAAACCTCCATGTGGACACACTCATTCTAACAGTTCAGTGTGCACACCTCCATGTGTACACACTCCTTCTATCAGTTCAGTGTGCACACCTCCATGTGGACACACTCATTCTAACAGTTCAGTGTGCACAACTCCATGTGGACAAATTCTAACACTTCGGTGTGCACACCTATATGTGGACACACTCATTCTAACAGTTCAGTGTAAACACCTCCATATGGGCACAGACATTTTAACAGTTCAGTGTGCACATCTCCATGTGGACACACTCTTTCTAACAGTTCAGTGTGCACACCTCCATGTGGACACACTCCTTCTATCAGTTCAGTGTGCACACCTCCATGTGGACACACTCATTCTAACAGTTCAGTGTGCACACCTCCATGTGGACACACTCATTCTAAAAATACAGTGTGCACACCTCCATGTGGACATATTCTAACAGTTCAGTGTGCACAACTCCATGTGGACACACTCATTCTAACAGTTCAGTGTTCACACCTCCATGTGGACACACTCATTCTAACATTTCAGTGTGCACACCTCCATGTGGACACACTCATTCTAACAGTTCAGTGTGCACATCTCCACAGGGATACACTAATTCTAACAGTTCAGTGTGCACAACTCCATGTGGACACACTCATTCTAACAGTTCAGTGTGCACACCTCCATGTGGACACACTCATTCTAACAGTAGAGTGTGCACACCTCCATGTGGACACACACATTCTAACAGTTCAGTGCGCACACCTCCACAGGGACACACTCATTCTAACAGTTCAGTGTGCACACCTCCATGTGGGCACAGTCATTCTAACAGTTCAATGTGCACACCTCCATGTGGACACAGTCATTCTAACAGTTCAGTGTGCACACCTCCATGTGGACAAATTCTAACATTTCAGTGTGCACATTTCCCTGTGGACACACTCATTCTAACAGTTCAGTGTGCCCACCTCCATGTGGACACACTCATTCTAACAGTTCAGTGTGCACACCTCCATGTGGACACACTCGTTCTAACAGTTCAGTGTGCACACCTCCATGTGGACACACTCATTCTAACAGTTCAGTGTGCACACCTCCATGTGGGCACACTCATTCTAACATTTCAGTGTGCACACCTCCAAGTTGACCCACTCATTCTAACAGTTCAGTGTGCACACCTCCATGTGGACAAATTCTAACACTTCGGTGTGCACAACTCCATGTAGACACACTCATTCTAACAGTTCAGTGTGAACACTACTATGTGGGCACAGACATTTTAACAGTTCAGTGTGCACACCTCCATGTGGACACAATCATTCTAACAGTTCAGTGTGCACACCTCCATGTGGACACATTCTAACAGTTCAGTGTGCACACCTCCTTGTGGACACACTCATTCTAACAGTTCAGTGTGCACACCTCCAATTGGGGACACTCATTCTAACAGTTCAGTGTGCAAACCTCCATGAGGACACACTCATTCTAACAGTTCAGTGTGCACACATCCATGTGGACACACTCATTCTAACAGTTCAGTGTGCACACCTCCATGTGGGCACACTCATTCTAACAGTTCAGTGTGCACACCTCCATGTGGACACACTGATTCTAACACTTCAGTGTGCACACCTCCATGAGGACACACTCATTCTAACAGTTCAGTGTGCTCACCTCCATGTGGACACACTCATTCGAACAGTTCAGTGTGCACACCTCCATGTGGACACACTCATTCTAACAGTTCAGTGTGCACACCTCCATGTGGACACACTCATTCTAAAAATACAGTGTGCACATCTCCATGTGGACACACTCATTCTAACAGTTCAGTGTGCACACCTCCATGTGGGCAAACTCATTCTAACAGTTCAGTGTGCACACCTCCATGTGGACACACTCATTCTCACAGTTTAGTGTGCACACATCCACAGGGAAACAGTCATTCTAACAGTTCAGTGTGCACACCTACATGTGGACACACTCATTCTAACATTTCAGTGTGCACACCTCCATGTGGGCACAATCAAACTAACAGTTCAGTGTGCACATCTCCATGTGGACACACTCATTTTAACAGTTCATTGTGCACACCTCCATGTGGACACACTCATTCTAACAATACAGTGTGAACACCTCCATGTGGACACACTCATTCTAACAGTTCAAAGTGCACACCTCTATGTGGGCACACTCATTCTAACAGTTCAGTGTGCACACCTCCATGTGGACACAGTCATTCTAACAGTTCATGTGCACAACTCCATGTTAGCAAACTCATTCTAACATTCAGTGTGCACAACTCCATATGGGCACACTCATTCTAACAGTTCAGTGTGCACACCTCCATGTGGACACACTCATTCTAACAGTTCAGTGTACACACCTCCATGTGGGCCCACTCATTCTAACAGTTCAGTGTGCACACCTCCATGTGGGCACACTCATTCTAACAGTTCAGTGTGCACATCTCCTTGTGGACACACTCATTCTAACAGTTCAGTGTGCACACCTCCATGTGGATACACTCATTCTAACAGTTCAGTGTGCACACCTCCATGTGGACACACTCATTCTAACAGTTCAGTGTGCACACCTCCATGTGGACATATTCTAACAGTTCAGTGTGCACACCCCCATGTGGACATACTCATTCTAACAGTTCAGTGTTCACACCTCCATGTGGACACATTCATTCTAACAGTTCAGTGTGCACACCTCCATGTGGACACACTCATTCTAAGAATTCAGTGTTCACACCTCCATGTGGGCACACTCATTCTAACAGTTGAGTGTGCACACCTCCATGTGGGCACACTCAATCTAACAGTTCAGTGTGCACACCTCCATGTGGACACACTCATTCTAACATTGCAGTGTGCACACCTCCATGTGGACACACTCATTCTAACAGTTCAATGTGCACTCCTCCATGTGGGCACACTCATTCTAACAGTTCAGTGTGCACACCTCCATGTGGGCACACTCATTCTAACAGTTCAGTGTTCACACATCCATGTGGGCAAACTCATTCTAACAGTTCAGTGTGCACTCCTCCATGTGGGCACACTCATTCTAACAGTTCAGTGTGCACACCTCCATGTCGGCACACTCATTCTAACAGTTCAGTGTGCACACCTCCATGTGGGCACACTCATTCTAACAGTTCGGTGTGCACACCTCCATGTGGACACACACATTCTAACAGTTCAGTGTGCACACCTCCATGTAGACACACTCATTCTAACAGTTCAGTGTGCACACCTCCACAGGGACAAACTCATTCTAAAAGTTCAAAGTGCACACCTCCATGTGGGCACAGTCATTCTAACAGTTCAGTGTGCACACCTCCATGTGGACACAGTCATTCTAACAGTTCATGTGCACAACTCCATGTGAGCACACTCATTCTAACATTCAGTGTGCACAACTCCATGTGGGCACACTCATTCTATCCGTTCAGTGTGCACACCTCCATGTGGACACACTCATTCTAACAGTTCAGTGTGCACACCTCCATGTGGGCCCACTCATTCTAACAGTTCAGTGTGCACACCTCCATGTGGGCCCACTCATTCTAACAGTTCAGTGTGCACACCTCCATGTGGGCACACTCATTCTAACAGTTCAGTGTGCACACCTCCTTGTGGACACACTCATTCTAACAGTTCAGTGTGCACACCTCCATGTGGACACACTCATTCTAACAGTTCATTGTGCACACCTCCATGTGGACACACTCATTCTAACAGTACAGTGTGCACACCTCCATGTGGACATATTCTAACAGTTCAGTGTGCACACCCCCATGTGGACACACTCATTCTAACAGTTCAGTGTGCACACCTCCATGTGGACACACTCATTCTAACAGTTCAGTTTGCACATCTCCACAGGGTTACACTAATTCTACCAGTTCAGTGTGCACAACTCCATGTGGACACACTCATTCTTACAGTAAAATGAGCACACCTCCATGTGGACACACTTATTCTAACAGTTCAGTGTGCACACCTCCATGTGGACATATTCTAACAGTTCAGTGTGCACACCTCCATGTGGACACACTCATTCTAACAGTTCAGTGTGCAAAACTCCATATGGGCACACTCATTCTAACAGTTCAGTGTGCACACCTCCATGTGGGCACACTCATTCTAACAGTTCAGTGTGCACACCTCCATGTGGGCACACTCATTCTAACAGTTCAGTGTGCACACCTCCATGTGGGCACACTCATTCTAACAGTTCAGTGTGCACACCTCCATGTGGACACACTCATTCTCACAGTTCAGTGTGCACACCTCCACAGGGAAACAGTCATTCTAACAGTTCATTGTGCACACCTCCATGTGGACACACTCATTCTAACAGTTCAGTGTGCACACCTACATGTGGACACACTCATTCTAACAGTTCAGTGTGCACACATCCATGTGGACACACTCATTCTAACATTTCAGTGTGCACACCTCCACAGGGACACACACATTCTAACAGTTCAGTGTGCACACCTCCATGTGGGCACAATCAAACTAACAGTTCAGTGTGCACATCTCCATGTGGACACACTCATTCTAACAGTTCATTGTGCACACCTCCATGTGGACACACTCATTCTAACAATACAGTGTGCACACCTCCATGTGGACACACTCATTCTAACAGTTCAAAGTGCACACCTCCATGTGGGCACAGTCATTCTAACAGTTCATGTGCACAACTCCATGTGAGCACACTCATTCTAACATTCAGTGTGCACACCTCCATGTGGACACACTCATTCTAACAGTTCAGTGTGCACACCTCCATGTGGACACACTCATTCTAACAGTACAGTGTGCACACCTCCATGTGGACATATTCTAACAGTTCAGTGTGCACACCCCCATGTGGACACACTCATTCTAACAGTTCAGTGTGCACATCTCCACAGGTATACACTAATTCTAACAGTTCAGTGTTCACAACTCCATGTGGACATACTCATTCTAACAGTTCAATGTGCACACCTCCATGTGGACACACTCATTCTAACAGTTCAGTGTGCACAACTCCATATGGGCACACTCATTCTAACAGTTCAGTGTGCACACCTCCATGTGGGCACACTCATTCTAACAGTTCAGTGTGCACACCTCCATGTGGGCACACTCATTCTAACAGTTCAGTGTGCACACCTCCATGTGGACACACTCATTCTAACAGTTCAGTGTGCACACCTCCATGTGGGCAAACTCATTAAAAAGATCAGTGTGCACACCTCCATGTGGGCACACTCATTCTAACAGTTCAGTGTGCACACCTCCATGTGGGCACACTCATTCTAACAGTTCAGTGTGCACACCTCCATGTGGACACACTCATTCTCACAGTTCAGTGTGCACACCTCCACAGGGAAACAGTCATTCTAACAGTTCAGTGTGCACACCTCCATGTGGACACACTCATTCTAACAGTTCAGTGTGCACACCTCCATGTGGGCATACTCATTCTAACCATACAGTGTGCACACGTCCATGTGTGCACACTCATTCTAACAGTTCAGTGTGCACACCTCCATGTGGACACACTCATTCTAACAGTTCAGTGTGCCCACCTCCATGTGGACACACTCATTCTAACAGTTCAGTGTGCACACCTCCATGTGGACGCACTCATTCTAACAGTTCAGTGTGCACACCTCCATGTGGACACACTCATTCTAACAGTTCAGTGTGCACACCTCCAGGTGGACACACTCATTCTAACAGTTCAGTGTGCACATCTCCACAGGGATACACTAATTCTAACAGTTCAGTGTACACATCTCCATGTGGACACACTCATTCTAACAGTTCAGTGTGCACACCTCCATGTGGACACACTCATTCTAACAGTTCAGTGTGCACATCTCCACAGGGATACACTAATTCTAACAGTTCAGTGCGCACACCTCCACAGGGACACACTCATTCTAACAGTTCAGTGTGCACACCTCCATGTGGGAACAGTCATTCTAACAGTTCAATGTGCACACCTCCATGTGGACACAGTCATTCTAACAGTTCAGTGTGCACACCTCCATGTGGACAAATTCTAACATTTCAGTGTGCACATTTCCCTGTGGACACACTCATTCTAACAGTTCAGTGTGCCCACCTCCATGTGGACACACTCATTCTAACAGTTCAGTGTGCACACCTCCATGTGGACACACTCGTTCTAACAGTTCAGTGTGCACACCTCCATGTGGACACACTCATTCTAACAGTTCAGTGTGCACACCTCCATGTGGGCACACTCATTCTAACATTTCAGTGTGCACACCTCCAGGTTGACCCACTCATTCTAACAGTTCAGTGTGCACACCTCCATGTGGACAAATTCTAACACTTCGGTGTGCACAACTCCATGTAGACACACTCATTCTAACAGTTCAGTGTGAACACCGCTATGTGGGCACAGACATTTTAACAGTTCAGTGTGCACACCTCCATGTGGACACAATCATTCTAACAGTTCAGTGTGCATACCTCCATGTGGACACATTCTAACAGTTCAGTGTGCACACCTCCTTGTGGACACACTCATTCTAACAGTTCAGTGTGCACACCTCCAATTGGGGACACTCATTCTAACAGTTCAGTGTGCACACCTCCATGAGGACACACTCATTCTAACAGTTCAGTGTGCACACATCCATGTGGACACACTCATTCTAACAGTTCAGTGTGCACACCTCCATGTGGGCACACTCATTCTAACAGTTCAGTGTGCACACCTCCATGTGGACACACTCATTCTAACACTTCAGTGTGCACACCTCCATGAGGACACACTCATTCTAACAGTTCAGTGTGCTCACTTCCATGTGGACACACTCATTCTAACAGTTCAGTGTGCACACCTCCATGTGGACACACTCATTCTAACAGATCAGTGTGCACACCTCCATGTGGACACACTCATTCTAAAAATACAGTGTGCACACCTCCATGTGGACACACTCATTCTAACAGTTCAGTGTGCACACCTCCATGTGGACACACTCATTCTAACAGTTCAGTGTGCACACCTCCAGGTGGACACACTCATTCTAACAGTTCAGTGTGCACATCTCCACAGTGATACACTAATTCTAACAGTTCAGTGTACACATCTCCCTGTGGACACACTCATTCTAACAGTTCAGTGTGCACACCTCCATGTGGTCACACTCATTCTAACAGTTCAGTGTGCACACTTCCATGTGGACACACTCATTCTAACAGTTCAGTGTGCCCACCTCCATGTGGACACACTCATTCTAACAGTTCAGTGTGCACACCTCCATGTGGACAAATTCTAACACTTCAGTGTGCACACCTCCATGTGGACACACTCATTCTAAAATTTCAGTGTGCACACCTCCACAAGGACACACTCATTCTAACAATACAGTGTGCAAACCTCCATGTGGACACACTCATTCTAACAGTTCAGTGTGCACACCTCCATGTGTACACACTCCTTCTATCAGTTCAGTGTGCACACCTCCATGTGGACACACTCATTCTAACAGTTCAGTGTGCACACCTCCATGTGGACAAATTCTAACACTTCGGTGTGCACACCTCCATGTGGACACACTCATTCTAACAGTTCAGTGTAAACACCTCCATATGGGCACAGACATTTTAACAGTTCAGTGTGCACATCTCCATGTGGACACACTCATTCTAACAGTTCAGTGTGCACACCTCCATGTGGACACACTCCTTCTATCAGTTCAGTGTGCACACCTCCATGTGGACACACTCATTCTAACAGTTCAGTGTGCACACCTCCATGTGGACACACTCATTCTAAAAATACAGTGTGCACACCTCCATGTGGACATATTCTAACAGTTCAGTGTGCACAACTCCATGTGGACACACTCATTCTAACAGTTCAGTGTGCACACCTCCATGTGGACACACTCATTCTAACAGTTCAGTGTGCACACATCCATGTGGACACACTCATTCTAAAAAAACAGTGTGCACACCTCCATGTGGACACACTCATTCTAACAGTTCAGTGTGCACACCTCCATGTGGACACACTCATTCTAACAGTTCAGTGTGCACTCCTCCATGTGGACAAATTCTAACACTTCAGTGTGCACACCTCCATGTGGACACACTCATTCTAACATTTCAATGTGCACACCTCCACAGGGACACACTCATTCTAACAGTTCAGTGTGCACACCTCCATGTGGACCCACTCATTCTAACAGTTCAGTGTGCACAACTCCATTTGGGCACACTCATTCTAACAGTTCAGTGTGCACACCTCCATGTGGACACACTCATTCTAACAGTTCAGTGTGCACACCTCCATGTGGAAACACTCATTCTTACATTTCAGTGTGCACAACTCCATGTGGACAAATTCTAACACTTCAGTGTGCACACTTCCATGTGGACACACTCATTCTAACATTTCAGTGTGCACACCTCCACATGGAAACACTCATTCTAACAGTTCATTGTGCACACCTGCATGTGGACACAATCATTCTAACAGTTCAGTGTGCACACCTCCATGCAGACACAGTCATTCTAACAGTTCAGTGTGCTCACCTCCATGTAGACAGCCTCATTCTAACATTTCAGTGTGCACACCTCTACAGGGACACAATCACTCTAACAATTCAGTGTGCACACCTCCATGCAGACACAGTCATTCTAACAGTTCAGTGTGCACACCTCCATGTAAACACATTCTAAAGGTTCAGTGTGCACACCTCCATGTAGACACACTCATTCTAAAATTTCAGTGTGCACACCTCCATGTGGACACACTCATTCTAACATTTCAGTGTGCACACCTCCACAGGGACACAATCCTTCTAACAGTTCAGTGTGCCTACCTCCATGCATACACAGTCATTCTAACAGTTCAGTGTGCACACCTCCATGTGGACACACTCATTCTAACAGTTCAGTGTGCACACCTCCATGTGGACACACTCATTCTAACAGTTCATTGTGCACACCTCCATGTGGGCAAACTCAGTCTAACAGTTCAGTGTGCACACCTCCATGTGGACACACTCATTCTAACAGTTCAGTTTGCACACCTCCATGTTGACAGAATCTAACACTTCGGTGTGCACACCTCCATGTGGACACACTCATTCAAACATTTCAGTGTGCACACCTGCATGTGGTCACACTCATTCTAACAGTTCAGTGTGCACACCTCCATGTGGACACACTCATTGTAACAGTTCAGTGTGCACACCTCCATGTGGACACACTCATTCTAACAGTTTAGTGTGCACACCTCCACAGGGATACACTCATTCTAAAAGTTCATTGTGCACACCTCCATGAGGACACAATCATTCTAACAGTTCAGTGTGCACACCTCCATGTGGGCACACTCATTCTAACAGTTCAGTGTGCACACCTCTTTGTGGACACACTCATTCTAACACTTCAGTGTGCACACCTCCATGAGGACACACTCATTCTAACAGTTCAGTGTGCTCACCTCCATGTGGACACACTCATTCTAACAGTTCAGTGTGCACACCTCCATGTGGACACACTCATTCTAACAGTTCAGTGTGCACACCTCCATGTGGACACACTCATTCTAAAAATACAGTGTGCACACCTCCATGTGGACACACTCATTCTAACAGTTCAGTGTGCACACCTCCATGTGGACACACTCATTCTAACAGTTCAGTGTGCACACCTCCAGGTGGACACACTCATTCTAACAGTTCAGTGTGCACATCTCCACAGTGATACACTAATTCTAACAGTTCAGTGTACACATCTCCATGTGGACACACTCATTCTAACAGTTCAGTGTGCACACCTCCATGTGGTCACACTCATTCTAACAGTTCAGTGTGCACACTTCCATGTGGACACACTCATTCTAACAGTTCAGTGTGCACACCTCCATGTGGACAAATTCTAACACTTCAGTGTGCACACCTCCATGTGGACACACTCATTCTAAAATTTCAGTGTGCACACCTCCACAAGGACACACTCATTCTAACAATACAGTGTGCAAACCTCCATGTGGACACACTCATTCTAACAGTTCAGTGTGCACACCTCCATGTGTACACACTCCTTCTATCAGTTCAGTGTGCACACCTCCATGTGGACACACTCATTCTAACAGTTCAGTGTGCACAACTCCATGTGGACAAATTCTAACACTTCGGTGTGCACACCTCCATGTGGACACACTCATTCTAACAGTTCAGTTTGCACATCTCCACAGGGTTACACTAATTCTACCAGTTCAGTGTGCACAACTCCATGTGGACACACTCATTCTTACAGTAAAATGAGCACACCTCCATGTGGACACACTTATTCTAACAGTTCAGTGTGCACACCTCCATGTGGACATATTCTAACAGTTCAGTGTGCACACCTCCATGTGGACACACTCATTCTAACAGTTCAGTGTGCAAAACTCCATATGGGCACACTCATTCTAACAGTTCAGTGTGCACACCTCCATGTGGGCACACTCATTCTAACAGTTCAGTGTGCACACCTCCATGTGGGCACACTCATTCTAACAGTTCAGTGTGCACACCTCCATGTGGGCACACTCATTCTAACAGTTCAGTGTGCACACCTCCATGTGGACACACTCATTCTCACAGTTCAGTGTGCACACCTCCACAGGGAAACAGTCATTCTAACAGTTCATTGTGCACACCTCCATGTGGACACACTCATTCTAACAGTTCAGTGTGCACACCTACATGTGGACACACTCATTCTAACAGTTCAGTGTGCACACATCCATGTGGACACACTCATTCTAACATTTCAGTGTGCACACCTCCACAGGGACACACACATTCTAACAGTTCAGTGTGCACACCTCCATGTGGGCACAATCAAACTAACAGTTCAGTGTGCACATCTCCATGTGGACACACTCATTCTAACAGTTCATTGTGCACACCTCCATGTGGACACACTCATTCTAACAATACAGTGTGCACACCTCCATGTGGACACACTCATTCTAACAGTTCAAAGTGCACACCTCCATGTGGGCACAGTCATTCTAACAGTTCATGTGCACAACTCCATGTGAGCACACTCATTCTAACATTCAGTGTGCACACCTCCATGTGGACACACTCATTCTAACAGTTCAGTGTGCACACCTCCATGTGGACACACTCATTCTAACAGTACAGTGTGCACACCTCCATGTGGACATATTCTAACAGTTCAGTGTGCACACCCCCATGTGGACACACTCATTCTAACAGTTCAGTGTGCACATCTCCACAGGTATACACTAATTCTAACAGTTCAGTGTTCACAACTCCATGTGGACATACTCATTCTAACAGTTCAATGTGCACACCTCCATGTGGACACACTCATTCTAACAGTTCAGTGTGCACAACTCCATATGGGCACACTCATTCTAACAGTTCAGTGTGCACACCTCCATGTGGGCACACTCATTCTAACAGTTCAGTGTGCACACCTCCATGTGGGCACACTCATTCTAACAGTTCAGTGTGCACACCTCCATGTGGACACACTCATTCTAACAGTTCAGTGTGCACACCTCCATGTGGGCAAACTCATTAAAAAGATCAGTGTGCACACCTCCATGTGGGCACACTCATTCTAACAGTTCAGTGTGCACACCTCCATGTGGGCACACTCATTCTAACAGTTCAGTGTGCACACCTCCATGTGGACACACTCATTCTCACAGTTCAGTGTGCACACCTCCACAGGGAAACAGTCATTCTAACAGTTCAGTGTGCACACCTCCATGTGGACACACTCATTCTAACAGTTCAGTGTGCACACCTCCATGTGGGCATACTCATTCTAACCATACAGTGTGCACACGTCCATGTGTGCACACTCATTCTAACAGTTCAGTGTGCACACCTCCATGTGGACACACTCATTCTAACAGTTCAGTGTGCCCACCTCCATGTGGACACACTCATTCTAACAGTTCAGTGTGCACACCTCCATGTGGACGCACTCATTCTAACAGTTCAGTGTGCACACCTCCATGTGGACACACTCATTCTAACAGTTCAGTGTGCACACCTCCAGGTGGACACACTCATTCTAACAGTTCAGTGTGCACATCTCCACAGGGATACACTAATTCTAACAGTTCAGTGTACACATCTCCATGTGGACACACTCATTCTAACAGTTCAGTGTGCACACCTCCATGTGGACACACTCATTCTAACAGTTCAGTGTGCACATCTCCACAGGGATACACTAATTCTAACAGTTCAGTGCGCACACCTCCACAGGGACACACTCATTCTAACAGTTCAGTGTGCACACCTCCATGTGGGAACAGTCATTCTAACAGTTCAATGTGCACACCTCCATGTGGACACAGTCATTCTAACAGTTCAGTGTGCACACCTCCATGTGGACAAATTCTAACATTTCAGTGTGCACATTTCCCTGTGGACACACTCATTCTAACAGTTCAGTGTGCCCACCTCCATGTGGACACACTCATTCTAACAGTTCAGTGTGCACACCTCCATGTGGACACACTCGTTCTAACAGTTCAGTGTGCACACCTCCATGTGGACACACTCATTCTAACAGTTCAGTGTGCACACCTCCATGTGGGCACACTCATTCTAACATTTCAGTGTGCACACCTCCAGGTTGACCCACTCATTCTAACAGTTCAGTGTGCACACCTCCATGTGGACAAATTCTAACACTTCGGTGTGCACAACTCCATGTAGACACACTCATTCTAACAGTTCAGTGTGAACACCGCTATGTGGGCACAGACATTTTAACAGTTCAGTGTGCACACCTCCATGTGGACACAATCATTCTAACAGTTCAGTGTGCATACCTCCATGTGGACACATTCTAACAGTTCAGTGTGCACACCTCCTTGTGGACACACTCATTCTAACAGTTCAGTGTGCACACCTCCAATTGGGGACACTCATTCTAACAGTTCAGTGTGCACACCTCCATGAGGACACACTCATTCTAACAGTTCAGTGTGCACACATCCATGTGGACACACTCATTCTAACAGTTCAGTGTGCACACCTCCATGTGGGCACACTCATTCTAACAGTTCAGTGTGCACACCTCCATGTGGACACACTCATTCTAACACTTCAGTGTGCACACCTCCATGAGGACACACTCATTCTAACAGTTCAGTGTGCTCACTTCCATGTGGACACACTCATTCTAACAGTTCAGTGTGCACACCTCCATGTGGACACACTCATTCTAACAGATCAGTGTGCACACCTCCATGTGGACACACTCATTCTAAAAATACAGTGTGCACACCTCCATGTGGACACACTCATTCTAACAGTTCAGTGTGCACACCTCCATGTGGACACACTCATTCTAACAGTTCAGTGTGCACACCTCCAGGTGGACACACTCATTCTAACAGTTCAGTGTGCACATCTCCACAGTGATACACTAATTCTAACAGTTCAGTGTACACATCTCCCTGTGGACACACTCATTCTAACAGTTCAGTGTGCACACCTCCATGTGGTCACACTCATTCTAACAGTTCAGTGTGCACACTTCCATGTGGACACACTCATTCTAACAGTTCAGTGTGCCCACCTCCATGTGGACACACTCATTCTAACAGTTCAGTGTGCACACCTCCATGTGGACAAATTCTAACACTTCAGTGTGCACACCTCCATGTGGACACACTCATTCTAAAATTTCAGTGTGCACACCTCCACAAGGACACACTCATTCTAACAATACAGTGTGCAAACCTCCATGTGGACACACTCATTCTAACAGTTCAGTGTGCACACCTCCATGTGTACACACTCCTTCTATCAGTTCAGTGTGCACACCTCCATGTGGACACACTCATTCTAACAGTTCAGTGTGCACACCTCCATGTGGACAAATTCTAACACTTCGGTGTGCACACCTCCATGTGGACACACTCATTCTAACAGTTCAGTGTAAACACCTCCATATGGGCACAGACATTTTAACAGTTCAGTGTGCACATCTCCATGTGGACACACTCATTCTAACAGTTCAGTGTGCACACCTCCATGTGGACACACTCCTTCTATCAGTTCAGTGTGCACACCTCCATGTGGACACACTCATTCTAACAGTTCAGTGTGCACACCTCCATGTGGACACACTCATTCTAAAAATACAGTGTGCACACCTCCATGTGGACATATTCTAACAGTTCAGTGTGCACAACTCCATGTGGACACACTCATTCTAACAGTTCAGTGTGCACACCTCCATGTGGACACACTCATTCTAACAGTTCAGTGTGCACACATCCATGTGGACACACTCATTCTAAAAAAACAGTGTGCACACCTCCATGTGGACACACTCATTCTAACAGTTCAGTGTGCACACCTCCATGTGGACACACTCATTCTAACAGTTCAGTGTGCACTCCTCCATGTGGACAAATTCTAACACTTCAGTGTGCACACCTCCATGTGGACACACTCATTCTAACATTTCAATGTGCACACCTCCACAGGGACACACTCATTCTAACAGTTCAGTGTGCACACCTCCATGTGGACCCACTCATTCTAACAGTTCAGTGTGCACAACTCCATTTGGGCACACTCATTCTAACAGTTCAGTGTGCACACCTCCATGTGGACACACTCATTCTAACAGTTCAGTGTGCACACCTCCATGTGGAAACACTCATTCTTACATTTCAGTGTGCACAACTCCATGTGGACAAATTCTAACACTTCAGTGTGCACACTTCCATGTGGACACACTCATTCTAACATTTCAGTGTGCACACCTCCACATGGAAACACTCATTCTAACAGTTCATTGTGCACACCTGCATGTGGACACAATCATTCTAACAGTTCAGTGTGCACACCTCCATGCAGACACAGTCATTCTAACAGTTCAGTGTGCTCACCTCCATGTAGACAGCCTCATTCTAACATTTCAGTGTGCACACCTCTACAGGGACACAATCACTCTAACAATTCAGTGTGCACACCTCCATGCAGACACAGTCATTCTAACAGTTCAGTGTGCACACCTCCATGTAAACACATTCTAAAGGTTCAGTGTGCACACCTCCATGTAGACACACTCATTCTAAAATTTCAGTGTGCACACCTCCATGTGGACACACTCATTCTAACATTTCAGTGTGCACACCTCCACAGGGACACAATCCTTCTAACAGTTCAGTGTGCCTACCTCCATGCATACACAGTCATTCTAACAGTTCAGTGTGCACACCTCCATGTGGACACACTCATTCTAACAGTTCAGTGTGCACACCTCCATGTGGACACACTCATTCTAACAGTTCATTGTGCACACCTCCATGTGGGCAAACTCAGTCTAACAGTTCAGTGTGCACACCTCCATGTGGACACACTCATTCTAACAGTTCAGTTTGCACACCTCCATGTTGACAGAATCTAACACTTCGGTGTGCACACCTCCATGTGGACACACTCATTCAAACATTTCAGTGTGCACACCTGCATGTGGTCACACTCATTCTAACAGTTCAGTGTGCACACCTCCATGTGGACACACTCATTGTAACAGTTCAGTGTGCACACCTCCATGTGGACACACTCATTCTAACAGTTTAGTGTGCACACCTCCACAGGGATACACTCATTCTAAAAGTTCATTGTGCACACCTCCATGAGGACACAATCATTCTAACAGTTCAGTGTGCACACCTCCATGTGGGCACACTCATTCTAACAGTTCAGTGTGCACACCTCTTTGTGGACACACTCATTCTAACACTTCAGTGTGCACACCTCCATGAGGACACACTCATTCTAACAGTTCAGTGTGCTCACCTCCATGTGGACACACTCATTCTAACAGTTCAGTGTGCACACCTCCATGTGGACACACTCATTCTAACAGTTCAGTGTGCACACCTCCATGTGGACACACTCATTCTAAAAATACAGTGTGCACACCTCCATGTGGACACACTCATTCTAACAGTTCAGTGTGCACACCTCCATGTGGACACACTCATTCTAACAGTTCAGTGTGCACACCTCCAGGTGGACACACTCATTCTAACAGTTCAGTGTGCACATCTCCACAGTGATACACTAATTCTAACAGTTCAGTGTACACATCTCCATGTGGACACACTCATTCTAACAGTTCAGTGTGCACACCTCCATGTGGTCACACTCATTCTAACAGTTCAGTGTGCACACTTCCATGTGGACACACTCATTCTAACAGTTCAGTGTGCACACCTCCATGTGGACAAATTCTAACACTTCAGTGTGCACACCTCCATGTGGACACACTCATTCTAAAATTTCAGTGTGCACACCTCCACAAGGACACACTCATTCTAACAATACAGTGTGCAAACCTCCATGTGGACACACTCATTCTAACAGTTCAGTGTGCACACCTCCATGTGTACACACTCCTTCTATCAGTTCAGTGTGCACACCTCCATGTGGACACACTCATTCTAACAGTTCAGTGTGCACAACTCCATGTGGACAAATTCTAACACTTCGGTGTGCACACCTCCATGTGGACACACTCATTCTAACAGTTCAGTGTAAACACCTCCATATGGGCACAGACATTTTAACAGTTCAGTGTGCACATCTCCATGTGGACACACTCATTCTAACAGTTCAGTGTGCACACCTCCATGTGGACACACTCCTTCTATCAGTTCAGTGTGCACACCTCCATGTGGACACACTCATTCTAACAGTTCAGTGTGCACACCTCCATGTGGACACACTCATTCTAAAAATACAGTGTGCACACCTCCATGTGGACATATTCTAACAGTTCAGTGTGCACAACTCCATGTGGACACACTCATTCTAACAGTTCAGTGTGCACACCTCCATGTGGACACACTCATTCTAACAGTTCAGTGTGCACACATCCATGTGGACACACTCATTCTAAAAATACAGTGTGCACACCTCCATGTGGACACACTCATTCTAACAGTTCAGTGTGCACACCTCCATGTGGACACACTCATTCTAACAGTTCAGTGTGCACACCTCCAGGTGGACACACTCATTCTAACAGTTCAGTGTGCACACCTCCATGTGGTCACACTCATTCTAACAGTTCAGTGTGCACATCTCCACAGGGATACACTAATTCTAACAGTTCAGTGTGCACACCTCCATGTGGACACACTCATTCTAACAGTTCAGTGTGCACACCTCCATGTGGTCACACTCATTCTAACAGTTCAGTGTGCACACTTCCATGTGGACACACTCATTCTAACAGTTCAGTGTGCACACCTCCATGTGGACACACTCATTCTAACAGTTCAGTGTGCACACCTACACAGGGACACACTCATTCTAACATTTCAGTGTGCACACCTCCAAGTGGACACACTCATTTTAACATTTCAGTGTGCACACCTCCATGTGGACACACTCATTCTAACAGTTCAGTGTGCACACCTCCATGTGTACACACTCCTTCTATCAGTTCAGTGTGCACACCTCCATGTGGACACACTCATTCTAACAGTTCAGTGTGCACACCTCCATGTGGACACACTCATTCTAACAGTTCAGTGTGCACACCTCCATGTGGACACACTCATTCTAACAGTTCAGTGTGCACACCTCCATGTGGACACACTCATTCTAAAAATACAGTGTGCACACCTCCATGTGGACATATTCTAACAGTTCAGTGTGCACAACTCCATGTGGACACACTCATTCTAACAGTTCAGTGTGCACACCTCCAGGTGGACACACTCATTCTAACAGTTCAGTGTGCACATCTCCACAGGGATACACTCATTCTAACAGTTCAGTGTGCACACCTCCATGTGGACACACTCATTCTAACAGTTCAGTGTGCACACCTCCATGTGGGCACACTCATTCTAACAGTTCAGTGTGCACACCCCCTTGTGGACACACTCATTCTAACAGTTCAGTGTGCACACCTCCATGTGGACACACTCATTCTAACAGTTCAGTGTGCACACCTCCATGTGGACAAATTCTAACACTTCGGTGTGCACACCTCCATGTGGACATAGTCATTCTAACAGTTCAGTGTGCACACCTCCACAGGGACACACTCATTCTAACAGTTCAGTGTGCACACCTCCATGTGGACACACTCATTCTAACAGTTCAGTGTGCACACATCCATGTGGACACACTCATTCTAAAAATACAGTGTGCACACCTCCATGTGGACACACTCATTCTAACAGTTCAGTGTGCACACCTCCATGTGGGCACACTCATTCTAACAGTTCAGTGTGCACACCTCCAGGTGGACACACTCATTCTAACAGTTCAGTGTGCACATCTACACAGGGATACACTAATTCTAACAGTTCAGTGTGCACACCTCCATGTGGACACACTCATTCTAACAGTTCAGTGTGCACACCTCCATGTGGTCACACTCATTCTAACAGTTCAGTGTGCACACTTCCATGTGGACACACTCATTCTAACAGTTCAGTGTGCACACCTCCATGTGGACACACTCATTCTAACAGTTCAGTGTGCACACCTCCACAGGGACACACTCATTCTAACATTTCAGTGTGCACACCTCCATGTGGACACACTCATTCTAACATTTCAGTGTGCACACCTCCATGTGGACACACTCATTCTAACAGTTCAGTGTGCACACCTCCATGTGGACACACTCATTCTAAAAATACAGTGTGCACACCTCCATGTGGACATATTCTAACAGTTCAGTGTGCACACCTCCAGGTGGACACACTCATTCTAACAGTTCAGTGTGCACATCTCCACAGGGATACACTAATTCTAACAGTTCAGTGTGCACACCTCCATGTGGGCACACTCATTCTAACAGTTCAGTGTGCACACCTCCATGTGGACACACTCATTCTAACAGTTCAGTGTGCACACTTCCATGTGGGCACACTCATTCTAACAGTTCAGTGAGCACACCTCCATGTGGACACACTCCTTCTATCAGTTCAGTGTGCACACCTCCATGTGGACACACTCATTCTAACAGTTCAGTGTGCACACCTCCATGTGGACAAATTCTAACACTTCGGTGTGCACACCTCCATGTGGACACACTCATTCTAACAGTTCAGTGTAAACACCTCCATATGGGCACACTCATTCTAACAGTTCAGTGTGCACACCTCCATGTGGACACACTCATTCTAACAGTTCAGTGTGCCCACCTCCATGTGGTCACACTCATTCTAACAGTTCAGTGTGCACACCTCCATGTGGACACACTCAATCTAACAGTTCAGTGTGCACATCTCCATGTGGACACACTCATTCTAACAGTCCAGTGTGCACACCTACAGGTAGACACACTCATTCTAACAGTTCAGTGTGCACATCTCCACAGGGATACACTAATTCTAACAATTCAGTGTACACATCTCCATGTGGACACACTCATTCTAACAGTTCAGTGTGCACACCTCCATGTGGTCACACTCATTCTAACAGTTCAGTGTGCACACTTCCATGTGGACACACTCATTCTAACAGTTCAGTGTGCACACCTCCATGTGGACACACTCATTCTAACAGTTCAGTGTGCACACCTCCATGTGGACAAATTCTAACACTTCAGTGTGCACACCTCCATGTGGACACACTCATTCTAACATTTCAGTGTGCACACCTCCACAAGGACACACTCATTCTAACAATACAGTGTGCAAACCTCCATGTGGACACACTCATTCTAACAGTTCAGTGTGCACACCTCCATGTGGGCACACTCATTCTAACAGTTCAGTGTGCACACCTCCTTGTGGACACACTCATTCTAACAGTTCAGTGTGCACACCTCCATGTGGACACACTCATTCTAACAGTTCAGTGTGCACACCTCCATGTGGACAAATTCTAACACTTCGGTGTGCACACCTCCATGTGGACATAGTCATTCTAACAGTTCAGTGTGCACACCTCCATGTGGACACACTCATTCTAACAGTTCAGTGTGCACACCTCCATGTGGACACACTCATTCTAAAATTTCAGTGTGCACACCTCCACAGGGATACACTAATTCTAACAGTTCAGTGTGCACACCTCCATGTGGACACACTCATTCTAACAGTTCAGTGTGCACACCTCCATGTGGTCACACTCATTCTAACAGTTCAGTGTGCACATCTCCACAGGGATACACTAATTCTAACAGTTCAGTGTGCACACCTCCATGTGGACACACTCATTCTAACAGTTCAGTGTGCACACCACCATGTGGTCACACTCATTCTAACAGTTCAGTGTGCACACTTCCATGTGGACACACTCATTCTAACAGTTCAGTGTGCACACCTCCATGTGGACACACTCATTCTAACAGTTCAGTGTGCACACCTTCACAGGGACACACTCATTCTAACATTTCAGTGTGCACACCTCCATGTGGACACACTCATTCTAACATTTCAGTGTGCACACCTCCATGTGGACACACTCATTCTAACAGTTCAGTGTGCACACCTCCATGTGGACACACTCATTCTAAAAATACAGTGTGCACACCTCCATGTGGACATATTCTAACAGTTCAGTGTGCACAACTCCAGGTGTACACACTCATTCTAACAGTTCAGTGTGCACACCTCCATGTGGGCACACTCATTCTAACAGTTCAGTGTGCACACCTCCATGTGGACACACTCATTCTAACAGTTCAGTGTGCACACTTCCATGTGGGCACACTCATTCTAACAGTTCAGTGAGCACACCTCCATGTGGACACACTCCTTCTATCAGTTCAGTGTGCACACCTCCATGTGGACACACTCATTCTAACAGTTCAGTGTGCACACCTCCATGTGGACAAATTCTAACACTTCGGTGTGCACACCTCCATGTGGACACACTCATTCTAACAGTTCAGTGTAAACACCTCCATATGGGCACACTCATTCTAACAGTTCAGTGTGCACACCTCCATGTGGACACACTCATTCTAACAGTTCAGTGTGCCCACCTCCATGTGGACACACTCATTCTAACAGTTCAGTGTGCACACCTCCATGTGGACACACTCATTCTAACAGTTCAGTGTGCACACCTCCATGTGGACACACTCATTCTAACAGTTCAGTGTGCACACCTACAGGTGGACACACTCATTCTAACAGTTCAGTGTGCACATCTCCACAGGGATACACTAATTCTAACAGTTCAGTGTACACATCTCCATGTGGACACACTCATTCTAACAGTTCAGTGTGCACACCTCCATGTGGTCACACTCATTCTAACAGTTCAGTGTGCACACTTCCATGTGGACACACTCATTCTAACAGTTCAGTGTGCACACCTCCATGTGAACACACTCATTCTAACAGTTCAGTGTGCACACCTCCATGTGGACAAATTCTAACACTTCAGTGTGCACACCTCCATGTGGACACACTCATTCTAACATTTCAGTGTGCACACCTCCACAAGGACACACTCATTCTAACAATACAGTGTGCAAACCTCCATGTGGACACACTCATTGTAACAGTTCAGTGAGCACACCTCCATGTGGACACACTCCTTCTATCAGTTCAGTGTGCACACCTTCATGTGGACACACTCATTCTAACAGTTCAGTGTGCACACCTCCATGTGGACAAATTCTAACACTTCGGTGTGCACACCTCCATGTGGACACACTCATTCTAACAGTTCAGTGTAAACACCTCCATATGGGCACAGACATTTTAACAGTTCAGTGTGCACACCTCCATGTGGACACACTCATTCTAACAGTTCAGTGTGCCCACCTCCATGTGGACACACTCATTATAACAGTTCAGTGTGCACACCTCCATGAGGACACACTCATTCTAACAGTTCAGTGTGCACACCTCCATGTGGACACACTCATTCTAACAGTTCAGTGTGCACACCTACAGGTGGACACACTCATTCTAACAGTTCAGTGTGCACATCTCCACAGGGATACACTAATTCTAATAGTTCAGTGTACACATCTCCATGTGGACACACTCATTCTAACAGTTCAGTGTGCGCACCTCCATGTGGTCACACTCATTTTAACAGTTCAGTGTGCACACTTCCATGTGGACACACTCATTCTAACAGTTCAGTGTGCACACCTCCATGTGAACACACTCATTCTAACAGTTCAGTGTGCACACCTCCATGTGGACAAATTCTAACACTTCAGTGTGCACACCTCCATTTGGACACACTCATTCTAACATTTCAGTGTGCACACCTCCATGTGGACACACTCATTCTAACAGTTCAGTGTGCACACCTCCATGTGGACACACTCATTCTAACAGTTCAGTGTGCACACCTCCATGTGGTCACACTCATTCTAACAGTTCAGTGTGCACACTTCCATGTGGACACACTCATTCTAACAGTTCAGTGTGCACACCTCCATGTGAACACACTCATTCTAACAGTTCAGTGTGCACACCTCCATGTGGACAAATTCTAACACTTCAGTGTGCACACCTCCATGTGGGCACACTCATTCTAACAGTTCAGTGTGCATACCTCCTTGTGGACACACTCATTCTAACAGTTCAGTGTGCACACCTCCATGTGGACACACTCATTCTAACAGTTCAGTGTGCACACCTCCATGTGGACAAATTCTAACACTTCGGTGTGCACACCTCCATGTGGACATAGTCATTCTAACAGTTCAGTGTGCACACCTCCAGGTGGACACACTCATTCTAACAGTTCAGTGTGCACACCTCCATGTGGACACACTCATTCTAACAGTTCAGTGTGCCCACCTCCATGTGGACACACTCATTCTAACAGTTCAGTGTGCACACCTCCATGAGGACACACTCATTCTAACAGTTCAGTGTGCACACCTCCATGTGGACACACTCATTCTAACAGTTCAGTGTGCACACCTACAGGTGGACACACTCATTCTAACAGTTCAGTGTGCACATCTCCACAGGGATACACTAATTCTAATAGTTCAGTGTACACATCTCCATGTGGACACACTCATTCTAACAGTTCAGTGTGCACACCTCCATGTGGTCACACTCATTCTAACAGTTCAGTGTGCACACTTCCATGTGGACACACTCATTCTAACAGTTCAGTGTGCACACCTCCATGTGAACACACTCATTCTAACAGTTCAGTGTGCACACCTCCATGTGGACAAATTCTAACACTTCAGTGTGCACACCTCCATGTGGACACACTCATTCTAACATTTCAGTGTGCACACCTCCATGTGGACACACTCATTCTAACAGTTCAGTGTGCACACCTCCATGTGGACACACTCATTCTAACAGTTCAGTGTGCACACCTCCATGTGGACACACTCATTCTAACAGTTCAGTGTGCACACCTCCATGTGGTCACACTCATTCTAACAGTTCAGTGTGCACACTTCCATGTGGACACATTCATTCTAACAGTTCAGTGTGCACACCTCCATGTGAACACACTCATTCTAACAGTTCAGTGTGCACACCTCCATGTGAACACACTCATTCTAACAGTTCAGTGTGCACACCTCCATGTGGACAAATTCTAACACTTCAGTGTGCACACCTCCATGTGGGCACACTCATTCTAACAGTTCAGTGTGCACACCTCCTTGTGGACACACTCATTCTAACAGTTCAGTGTGCACACCTCCATGTGGACACACTCATTCTAACAGTTCAGTGTGCACACCTCTATGTGGACAAATTCTAACACTTCGGTGTGCACACCTCCATGTGGACATAGTCATTCTAACAGTTCAGTGTGCACACCTCCACAGGGACACACTCATTCTAACAGTTCAGTGTGCACACCTCCATGTGGACACACTCATTCAAACAGTTCAGTGTGCACACCTCCATGTGGTCACACTCATTCTAACAGTTCAGTGTGCACACTTCCATGTGGACACACTCATTCTAACAGTTCAGTGTGCACACCTCCATGTGGACACACTCATTCTAACAGTTCAGTGTGCACATTTCCACAGGGACACACTCATTCTAACATTTCAGTGTGCACACCTCCATGTGGACACACTCATTATAACATTTCAGTGTGCACACCTCCATGTGGACTAACTCATTCTAACAGTTCAGTGTGCACACCTCCATGTGGACACACTCATTCTAAAAATACAGTGTGCACACCTCCATGTGGACATATTCTAACAGTTCAGTGTGCACACCTCCAGGTGGACACACTCATTCTAACAGTTCAGTGTGCACATCTCCACAGGGATACACTAATTCTAACAGTTCAGTGTGCACACCTCCATGTGGGCACACTCATTCTAACAGTTCAGTGTGCACACCTCCATGTGGACAAATTCTAACACTTCGGTGTGCACACCTCCATGTGGACACACTCATTCTAACAGTTCAGTGTAAACACCTCCATATGGGCACACTCATTCTAACAGTTCAGTGTGCACACCTCCATGTGGACACACTCATTCTAACAGTTCAGTGTGCCCACCTCCATGTGGACACACTCATTCTAACAGTTCAGTGTGCACACCTCCATGTGGACACACTCATTCTAACAGTTCAGTGTGCACACCTCCATGTGGACACACTCATTCTAACAGTTCAGTGTGCACACCTACAGGTGGACACACTCATTCTAACAGTTCAGTGTGCACATCTCCACAGGGATACACTAATTCTAACAGTTCAGTGTACACATCTCCATGTGGACACACTCATTCTAACAGTTCAGTGTGCACACCTCCATGTGGTCACACTCATTCTAACAGTTCAGTGTGCACACTTCCATGTGGACACACTCATTCTAACAGTTCAGTGTGCACACCTCCATGTGGACACACTCATTCTAACAGTTCAGTGTGCACACCTCCATGTGGACAAATTCTAACACTTCAGTGTGCACACCTCCATGTGGACACACTCATTCTAACATTTCAGTGTGCACACCTCCACAAGGACACACTCATTCTAACAATACAGTGTGCAAACCTCCATGTGGACACACTCATTCTAACACTTCAGTGAGCACACCTCCATGTGGACACACTCCTTCTATCAGTTCAGTGTGCACACCTTCATGTGGACACACTAATTCTAACAGTTCAGTGTGCACACCTCCATGTGGACAAATTCTAACACTTCGGTGTGCACACCTCCATGTGGACACACTCATTCTAACAGTTCAGTGTAAACACCTCCATATGGGCACAGACATTTTAACAGTTCAGTGTGCACATCTCCATGTGGACACACTCATTCTAACAGTTCAGTGTGCACACCTCCATGTGGACACACTCATTCTAACAGTTCAGTGTGCACACCTCCATGTGGACACACTCATTCTAACAGTTCAGTGTGCACACCTCCATGTGGACACACTCATTCCAAAAATACAGTGTGCACACCTCCATGTGGACATATTCTAACAGTTCAGTGTACACAACTCCATGTGGACACACTCATTCTAACAGTTCAGTGTGCACACCTCCAGGTGGACACACTCATTCTAACAGTTCAGTGTGCACATCTCCACAGGGATACACTAATTCTAACAGTTCAGTGTGCACACCTCCATGTGGACACACTCATTCTAACAGTTCAGTGTGCACACCTCCATGTGGGCACACTCATTCTAACAGTTCAGTGTGCACACCTCCATGTGGACACACTCATTCTAACAGTTCAGTGTGCACACCTCCATGTGGACACACTCATTCTAACAGTTCAGTGTGCACACCTCCATGTGGACAAATTCTAACACTTCGGTGTGCACACCTCCATGTGGACATAGTCATTCTAACAGTTCAGTGTGCACACCTCCACAGGGACACACTCATTCTAACAGTTCAGTGTGCACACCCCATGTGGACACACTCATTCTAACAGTTCAGTGTGCACACCTCCATGTGGACACACTCATTCTAAAAATACAGTGTGCACACCTCCATGTGGACACACTCATTCTAAAAATACAGTGTGCACACCTCCATGTGGACATATTCTAACAGTTCAGTGTGCACACCTCCAGGTGGACACACTAATTCTAACAGTTCAGTGTGCACATCTCCACAGGGATACACTAATTCTAACAGTTCAGTGTGCACACCTCCATGTGGACACACTCATTCTAACAGTTCAGTGTGCACACCTCCATGTGGGCACACTCATTCTAACAGTTCAGTGTGCACACCTCCATGTGGGCATACTCATTCTAACCGTACAGTGTGCACACCTCCATGTGTGCACACTCATTCTAACAGTTCAGTGTGCACACCTCCATGTGGACACACTCATTCTAACAGTTCAGTGTGCACACATCCATGTGGACAAATTCTAACACTTTGGTGTGCACACCTCCATGTGGACACACTCATTCTAACAGTTCAGTGTAAACACCTCCATATGGGCACACTCATTCTAACAGTTCAGTGTGCACACCTCCATGTGGACACACTCATTCTAACAGTTCAGTGTGCCCACCTCCATGTGGACACACTCATTCTAACAGTTCAGTGTGCACACCTCCATGTGGACACACTCATTCTAACAGTTCAGTGTGCACACCTCCATGTGGACACACTCATTCTAACAGTTCAGTGTGCACACCTACAGGTGGACACACTCATTCTAACAGTTCAGTGTGCACATCTCCACAGGGATACACTAATTCTAACAGTTCAGTGTACACATCTCCATGTGGACACACTCATTCTAACAGTTCAGTGTGCACACCTCCATGTGGTCACACTCATTCTAACAGTTCAGTGTGCACACTTCCATGTGGACACACTCATTCTAAGAGTTCAGTGTGCACACCTCCATGTGGACACACTCATTCTAACAGATCAGTGTGCACACCTCCATGTGGACAAATTCTAACACTTCAGTGTGCACACCTCCATGTGGACACACTCATTCTAACATTTCAGTGTGCACACCTCCACAAGGACACACTCATTCTAACAATACAGTGTGTAAACCTCCATGTGGACACACTCATTCTAACAGTTCAGTGAGCACACCTCCATGTGGACACACTCCTTCTATCAGTTCAGTGTGCACACCTTCATGTGGACACACTAATTCTAACAGTTCAGTGTGCACACCTCCATGTGGACAAATTCTAACACTTCGGTGTGCACACCTCCATGTGGACACACTCATTCTAACAGTTCAGTGTAAACACCTCCATATGGGCACAGACATTTTAACAGTTCAGTGTGCACATCTCCATGTGGACACACTCATTCAAACAGTTCAGTGTGCACACCTCCATGTGGACACACTCATTCTAACAGTTCAGTGTGCACACCTCCATGTGGACACACTCATTCTAACAGTTCAGTGTGCACACCTCCATGTGGACACACTCATTCCAAAAATACAGTGTGCACACCTCCATGTGGACATATTCTAACAGTTCAGTGTGCACAACTCCATGTGGACACACTCATTCTAACAGTTCAGTGTGCACACCTCCAGGTGGACACACTCATTCTAACAGTTCAGTGTGCACATCTCCACAGGGATACACTAATTCTAACAGTTCAGTGTGCACACCTCCATGTGGACACACTCATTCTAACAGTTCAGTGTGCACACCTCCATGTGGGCACACTCATTCTAACAGTTCAGTGTGCACACCTCCATGTGGACACACTCATTCTAACAGTTCAGTGTGCACACCTCCATGTGGACACACTCATTCTAACAGTTCAGTGTGCACACCTCCATGTGGACAAATTCTAACACTTCGGTGTGCACACCTCCATGTGGACATAGTCATTCTAACAGTTCAGTGTGCACACCTCCACAGGGACACACTCATTCTAACAGTTCAGTGTGCACACCCCATGTGGACACACTCATTCTAACAGTTCAGTGTGCACACCTCCATGTGGACACACTCATTCTAAAAATACAGTGTGCACACCTCCATGTGGACACACTCATTCTAAAAATACAGTGTGCACACCTCCATGTGGACATATTCTAACAGTTAGGTGTGCACACCTCCAGGTGGACACACTAATTCTAACAGTTCAGTGTGCACATCTCCTCAGGGATACACTAATTCTAACAGTTCAGTGTGCACACCTCCATGTGGACACACTCATTCTAACAGTTCAGTGTGCACACCTCCATGTGGGCACACTCATTCTAACAGTTCAGTGTGCACACCTCGATGTGGGCATACTCATTCTAACCGTACAGTGTGCACACCTCCATGTGTGCACACTCATTCTAACAGTTCAGTGTGCACACCTCCATGTGGACACACTCATTCTAACAGTTCAGTGTGCCCACATCCATGTGGACACACTCATTCTAACTGTTCAGTGTGCACACCTCCATGTGGACACAATCATTCTAACAGTTCAGTGTGCACACCTCCATGTGGACACACTCATTCTAACAGTTCAGTGTGCACACCTCCATGTGGGCACACTCATTCTAACAGTTCAGTGTGCACACCTCCAGGTTGACCCACTCATTCTAACAGTTCAGTGTGCACACCTCCATGTGGACACACTCATTCTAACAGTTCAGTGTGCACACCTCCATGTGGACACACTCATTCTAACAGTTCAGTGTGCACACATCCATGTGGACACACTCATTCTAAAAATACAGTGTGCACACCTCCATGTGGACACACTCATTCTAACAGTTCAGTGTGCACACCTCCATGTGGACACACTCATTCTAACAGTTCAGTGTGCACACCTCCAGGTGGACACACTCATTCTAACAGTTCAGTGTGCACATCTCCACAGGGATACACTAATTCTAACAGTTCAGTGTGCACACCTCCATGTGGACACACTCATTCTAACAGTTCAGTGTGCACACCTCCATGTGGTCACACTCATTCTAACAGTTCAGTGTGCACACTTCCATGTGGACACACTCATTCTAACAGTTCAGTGTGCACACCTCCATGTGGACACACTCATTCTAACAGTTCAGTGTGCACACCTCCATGTGGACAAATTCTAACACTTCAGTGTGCACAACTCCATGTGGACACACTCATTCTAACATTTCAGTGTGCACACCTCCACAAGGACACACTCATTCTAACAATACAGTGTGCAAACCTCCATGTGGACATATTCTAACAGTTCAGTGTGCACAACTCCATGTGGACACACTCATTCTAACAGTTCAGTGTGCACACCTCCAGGTGGACACACTCATTCTAACAGTTCAGTGCGCACATCTCCACAGGGATACACTAATTCTAACAGTTCAGTGTACACACCTCCATGTGGACACACTCATTCTAACAGTTCAGTGTGCACACCTCCATGTGGGCACACTCATTCTAACAGTTCAGTGTGCACACCTCCATGTGGACACACTCATTCTAACAGTTCAGTGTGCACACCTCCATGTGGACACACTCATTCTAACAGTTCAGTGTGCACACCTCCATGTGGACAAATTCTAACACTTCGGTTGCACACCTCCATGTGGACATAGTCATTCTCACAGTTCAGTGTGCACACCTCCACAGGGACACACTCATTCTAACATTTCAGTGTGCACACACCAATGTAGACACACTCATTCTAACAGTTCAGTGTGCACACATCCATGTTTACACACTCATTCTAACAGTTCAGTGTGCACACCTCCATGTGGACACACTCATTCTAACAGTTCAGTGTGCACACCTCCA
>NW_026737441.1:0-40878 GCF_949786415.1 Peromyscus eremicus | reverse complement strand
CAACAACAGTAGCTCCTCTTCAGTCCAATACACTGTACATGCTGGGAACAGACGCCAGTGCTATTTGCCCTGTGTATGACAATGGGAGTGCAATAGTGACTCTTCTTACCAGAAAACAACTCTTGCTCGTAGGACCAGAAACTGCATGTGATTCAACTCCAATTAGCACTGGGAAACAAATGCTAGCTCGCCTTACAAGAAACACACTCTGCTTCTCAGAAAAGAGCACTCTTCTACTCTACGGTATTTCCTATAGGGTCAGAACAGTGAGCTTACTCAGAACAAAAGAACTGTGCTTCCTACACACATGGCCATATCTAGTTCAATTCTGCTGAGGAAACTGACAAGAACAGTAGCTCCTATTCAGTCCAATACACTGTACATGCTGGGAACAGATGCCAGTGCTATTTGCCCTGTGTATGACAATGGGAGCACAATAGTGACTCTTCTTACCAGAAAACAACTCTTGCTCGTAGGACCAGAAACTGCATGTGATTCAACTCCATTTAGGACTGGGAAACAAATGCTAGCTCGCCTTATAAGAAACACACTCTGCTTTTGAGAAAAGAGCACTGTTCTAATCTACTGTGTTTACTATGGTTTCGAACAGTGAGCTTGCTCAGAACAAAAGAACTGGGCTTCCTACACACACGGGCCATATCTAGTTTAACTCCGCTTAGGAAACTGACAAGAACAGTAGCTCCTCTTCAGTCCAATACACTGTACTTCCTGGGAATAGACGCGAGAGCTATTTGCACTGTATATGGCAATGGGAGCGCAATAGTGACTCTTCTTACCAGTTAACATCTCTTGCTCTTAGGACCAGAAACTGCATGGGATTCAACTCCATTTCACACTGGGAAACAAGCACTAGTTCGCCTTACAAGAAACACACTCTGCTTTTGAGAAAAGAGCACTCTTCTACTCTACTGTGTTTCCTATGGTGTCCGAACAGTCAGTTTGCTCAGAACAAAAGAACTGTGCTTCCTACACACAGGGGCCATATCTAGTTCAACTCTGCTTAGGAAACTGACAAGAACAGTAGCTCCTCTTCAGTCCAACACACTGTACTTGATGGGAACAGACGCGAGTCCTCTTTGCACTGTGTGTGGCAATGGGAGTGCAATAGTGACTTTCCTTACCAGAAAAAAACTCTAGCTCTTAGGACCAAAAACTGCATGTGATTCAACTCCATTTAGGACTGGGAATCAAACGCTAGCTTGCCTTACAAGAAACACACTCTGCTTTTGAGAAAACATCACTCTTCTACTCTATTGTGTTTCCTATAGGGCCAGAACAGTGAAATTGCTCAGAACAAAAGAACTGTGCTTCCTACACACATGGCCATATCTAGTTCAATTCTGCTTAGGAAACTGACAAGAACAGTAGATCCTTTTCAGTCCAATAAACTGTACATGCTGGGAACAGACGCCAGTGCAATTTGCCCTGTGTATGACAATGGGAGCACAATAGTGACTCTTTTTAATAGAAAACAACTCTTGCTCGTAGAACCAGAAACTGCATGTGATTCAACTCCATTTAAGACTGGGAAACAAATGCTAGCTCGCCTTACAAGAAACACACTCTCTTTTTGAGAAAAGGGCACTCATCTACTCTACTGTGTTTCCTATGGGTTCAATCAGTGAGCTTACAGTAGAAAAGAACTGTGCTTCCTACCCACACGGGCCATATCTAGTTCAACTCTGCTTAGGAAACTGACAAGAACAGTAGCTCCTCTTCAGTCCAATACACTGTACTTGATGGGAACAGACGCGAGTCCTCTTTGCACTGTGTGTGGCAATGGGAGCGCAATAGTGACTTTCCTTACCAGAAAACAACTCTAGCTCGTAGGACCAAAAACTGCCTGTGATTCAACTCAATTTAGGACTGGGAAACAAACGCTAGCTCGCCTTACAAGAAACACACTCTGCTTTTGAGAAAAGAGCACTCTTCTACTCTACTGTGTTTCCTATTGGGCCAAAAGAGTGAGCTTGCTCAGAACAAAAGAACTGTGCTTCCTACACACACGGCCATATCTAGTTCAATTCTGCTTAGGAAACTGACAAGAACAGTAGCTCCTCTTCAGTCCAATACACTGTACATGCTGGGAACAGACACCAATGCTATTTGCCCTGTGTATGACAATGGGAGTGCAATAGTGACTCTTCTTACCAGAAAACAACTCTTGCTCGTAGGACCAGACTGCATGTGATTCAACTCCATTTAGCACTGGGAAACAAATGCTAGCTCGCCTTACAAGAAACACACTCTGCTTCTCAGAAAAGAGCACTCTTCTACTCTACTGTGTTTCCTATAGGGCCAGAATAGTGAGCTTGCTCAGAACAAAAGAACTGTGCTTCCTACACACACGGGCCATATCTAGTATAATCCGCTTAGGAAACTGAGAAGAACAGTAGCTCCTCTTCAGTCCAATACACTGTACTTGCTGGGAACAACGCCAGAGATATTTGCACTGTATATGGTAATGGGAGGGCAATAGTGACTCTTCTTACCAGTTAACATCTCTTGCTCGTAGGACCAGAAACTGCATGGGATTCAACTCCATTTCAGACTGGAAAACAAGCACTAGTTCGCCTTACAAGAAACACACTCTGCTTTGAGAAAGGAGCTCTCTTCTACTCTACTGTGTTTCCTATGGGGTCCGAAGAGTCAGGTGCTCAGAACAAAAGAACTTTGTTTCTTACACACAGGGGCCATATCTAGTTCAACTCTGCTTAGGAAACTTACAAGAACAGTAGCTCCTCTTCAGTCCAATACACTGTACTTGAAGGGAACAGAGGCGAGTGCTATTTGCACTGTGTATGGCAATGGGAGCACAATAGTGACTTTCCTTACCAGAAAACAACTCTTGCTCATAGGATCAAAAACTGCATGTGATTCAACTCCATTTAGGACTGGGAAACAAACGCTAGCTCGCCTTACAAGAAACACACTCTGCTTTTGAGAAAAGATCACTCTTCTACTCTACTGTGTTTTCTATAGGGCCAGAACAGTGAGCTTGCTCAGAACAAAAGAACTGTGCTTCCTACACACATGGCCATATCTAGTTCAATTCTGCTTAGGAAACTGACAAGAACAGTAGACCCTTTTCAGTCCAATAAACTGTACATGCTGAGAACAGACGCCTGTGCAATTTGCCCTGTGTATGACAATGGGAGCACAATAGTGACTCTTTTTATTGAAAACAACTCTTGCTCGTAGAACCAGAAACTGCATGTGATTCAACTCCATTTAGGACTGGGAAACAAATGCTAGCTCGCCTTACAAGAAACACACTCTGTTTTTGAGAAAAGGGCACTCTTCTACTCTACTGTGTTTCCTATGGGTTCGATCAGTGAGCTTATAGTAGAAATGAACTGTGCTTCCTACACACGGGCCATATCTAGTTCAACTCTGCTTAGGAAACTGACAAGAACAGTAGCTCCTCTTCAGTCCAATACACTGTACTTGATGGGAACAGACGCGAGTCCTCTTTGCACTGTGTGTGGCAATGGGAGTGCAATAGTGACTTTCCTTACCAGAAAACAACTCTTGCTCGTAGGATCAAAAACTGCATGTGATTCAACTCCATTTAGGACTGGGAAACAAATGCTAGCTCCCCTTACAAGAAACACACTCTGCTTTTGAGAAAAGATCACTCTTCTACTCTACGGTATTTCCTAAAGGGTCAGAAGAGTGAGCTTACTCAGAACAAAAGAACTGTGCTTCCTACACAGATGGCCATATCTAGTTCAATTCTGCTGAGGAAACTAACAAGAGCAGTAGATCCTCTTCAGTCCAAAAAACTGTACATGCTGGGAACAGACGCCAGTGCTATTTGCCCTGTGTATGACAATGGGAGCACAACAGTCACTCTTCTTACCAGAAAACAACTCTTGCTCGTAGGACCAGAAACTGCATGTGATTCAACTCCATTTAGGACTGGGAAACAAATGCTAGCTCGCCTTATAAGAAACACACTCTGCTTTTGAGAAAAGAGCACTCTCCTAATCTACTATGTTTACTATGGTTTTGAACAGTGAGCTTGCTCAGAACAAAAGAACTGTGCTTCCTACACACACGGGCCATATCTAGTTGAACTCCCCTTAGGAAACTGACAAGAACAGTAGCTCCTCTTCAGTCCAATACACTGTACTTGCTGGGAACAGACGTGAGAGCTATTTGCACTGTATATGGCAATGGGAGCGCAATAGTGACTCTTCTTACCAGTTAACATCTCTTGCTCGTAGGACCAGAAACTGCATGGGATTCAACTCCATTTATAAATGGGAAACAAACGCTAGTTCGCCTTACAAGAAACACACTCTGCTTTTGAGAAAAGAGCACTCTTCTACTCTACTGTGTTTTCTATGGTGTCCGAACAGTCAGTTTGCTCAGAACAGAAGAACTGTGCTTCCTACACACAGGGGCCATATCTAGTTCAACTCTGCTTAGGAAACTGACAAGAACAGTAGCTCCTCTTCAGTCCAATACACTGTACTTGATGGGAGCAGACGCGAGTCCTCTTTGCACTGTTTGTGGCAATGGGAGCACAATAGTGACTTTCCTTACAAGAAAACAACTCTAGCTTGTAGGACCAAAAACTGCATGTGATTCAACTCCATTTAGGACTGGGAAACAAACGCTAGCTCGCCTTACAAGAAACACACTCTGCTTTTGAGAAAAGAGCACTCTTCTACTCTACTGTGTTTCCTATAGGGCCAAAACAGTGAGCTTGCTCAGAACAAAAGAACTGTGCTTCCTACAAACACGGCCATATCTAGTTCAATTCTGCTTAGGAAACTGACAAGAACAGTAGATCCTCTTCAGTCCAATACACTGTACATGCTGGGAACAGATGCCATTGCTATTTGCCCTGTGTATGACAATGGGAGCACAATAGTGACTCTTCTTACCAGAAAAAAACTCTTGCTCGTAGGACCAGAAACTGCATGTGATTCAACTCCATTTAGGACTGGGAAACAAATGCTAGCTCGCCTTACAAGAAACACAATCTGCTTTTCAGAAAAGAGCACTATTCTACTCTACTCTGTTTCCTATGTGTTCGATCAGTGAGCTTACAGTACAAAAGAACTGTGCTTCCTACACACAGGGGCCATATCTAGTTCAACTCTGCTTAGGAAATTGACAAGAACAGTAGCTCCTCTTCAGTCCAATACTCTGTACTTGATGGGAACAGACGCGAGTCCTCTTTGCACTGTGTGTGGCAATGGGAGCGCAATAGTGACTTTTTTTAACAGAAAACAACTCTAGCTCGTAGGACCAAAAACTGCATGTGATTCAACTCAATTTAGGACTGGGAAAAAACGCTAGCTTGCCTTACAAGAAACACACTCTGCTTTTGAGAAAAGAGCACTCTTCTACTCTACTGTGTTTCCTATAGGGCCAAAAGAGTGAGCTTGCTCAGAACAAAAGAACTGTGCTTCCTACACACACGGGCCATATCTAGTTTAACTCCGCTTAGTAAACTGACAAGAACAGTAGCTCCTCTTCAGTCCAATACACTGTACTTGCTGGTTACAAACGCGAGAGCTATTTGCACTGTATATGGCAATGGGAGCGCAATAGAGACTCTTCTTACCTGTTAACATATCTTGCTCTTAGGACCAGAAACTGCATGGGATTCAACTCCATTCTTGACTGGGAAACAAGCACTAGTTCGCCTTACAAGAAACACACTCTGCTTTTGAGAAAAGAGCACTCTTCTACTCTACTGTGTTTCCTATGGGGTCCGAACAGTCAGCTTGCTCAGAAAAAAAGAACTGTGCTTCCTACACACACGGGCCATATCTAGTTCAACTCTGCTTAGGAAACTGACAAAAACAGTAGCTCCTCTTCAGTCCAATACACTGTACTTGATGGGAACAGACGCGAGCCCTCTTTGCACTGTGTGGGGCAATGGGAGCGCAATAGTGACTTTCCTTACCAGAAAACAACTCTAGGTCGTAGGACCAAAAACTGCATGTGATTCAACTCCATTTAGGACTGGGAAACAAACGCTAGCTCGCCTTACAAGAAACACACTCTGCTTTTGAGAAAAGAGCACTCTTCTACTCTACTGTGTTTCCTATAGGGCCAAAAGTGTGAGCTTGCTCAGAACATAATAACTGTGCTTCCTACACACACGGCCATATCTAGTTCAATTCTGCTTAGGAAACTGACAAGAACAGTAGATCCTCTTTAGTCCAATACACTGTACATGCTGGGAACAGACGCCAGTGGTATTTGCCCTGTGTATGACAATGGGAGCGCAATAGTGACTCTTCTTACCAGAAAACAACTCTTGCTCGTAGGACCAGAAACTGCATGTGATTCAACTCCACTTAGGACTGGGAAACAAATGCTAGCTTGCCTTACAAGGAACACACTCTCTTTTTGAGAAAAGGGCACTCTTCTACTCTACTGTGTTTCCTGTGGGTTCGATCAGTGAGCTTACAGTAGAAAAGAACTGTGCTTCCTACACACACGGGCCATATCTAGTTCAACTCTGCTTAGGAAACTGACAAGAACAGTAGCTCCTCTTCAGTCCAATACACTGTACTTGATGGGAACAGACGCGAGTCCTCTTTGCACTGTGTGTGGCAATGGGAGCGCAATAGTGACTTTCCTTACCAGAAAACAACTCTATCTCGTAGGACCAAAAACTGCCTGTGGTTCAACTCAATTTAGGACTGGGAAACAAACGCTAGTTCGCCTTACAAGAAACACACTCTGCTTTTGAGAAAAGAGCACTCTTCTACTCTACTGTGTTTCCTATAGGGCCAAAAGAGTGAGCTTGCTCAGAACAAAAGAACTGTGCTTCCTACACGCACGGTCATATCTAGTTCAATTCTGCTTAGGAAATTGACAAGAACAGTAGCTCCTCTTCAGTCCAATACACTGTACATGCTGGGAACAGACGCCAGTGCTATTTGCCCTGTGTATGACAATGGGAGTGCAATAGTGATTCTTCTTACCAGAAAACAACTCTTGCTCGTAGGACCAGAAACTGCATGTGATTCAACTCCATTTAGCACTGGGAAACAAATGCTAGCTCGCCTTACAAGAAACACACTCTGCTTCTCAGAAAAGAGCACTCTTCTACTCTACTGTGTTTCCTATAGGGCCAGAATAGTGAGCTTGCTCAGAACAAAAGAACTGTGCTTCCTACACACACGGGCCATACCTAGTTTAATCCGCTTAGGAAACTGAGAAGAACAGTAGCTCCTCTTCAGTCCAATACACTGTACTTCATGGGAACATCGTGAGAGCTATTTGCACTGTATATGGCAATGGGAGGGCAATAGTGACTCTTCTTACCAGTTAACATCTCTTGCTCGTAGGACCAGAAACTGCATAGGATTCAACTCAATTTCAGACTGGAAAACAAGCACTAGTTTGCCTTACAAGAAACACACTCTGCTTTGAGAAAAGAGCTCTCTTCTACTCTACTGTGTTTCTTATGGGGTCTGAAGAGTCAGCTTGCTCAAAACAAAAGAACTTTGCTTCTTACACACAGGGGCCATATCTAGTTCAACTCTGCTTAGGAAACTGACAAGAACAGTAGCTCCTCTTCAGTCCAATACACTGTACTTGATGGGAACAGACGCGAGTCCTCTTTGCACTGTTTGTGGCAATGGGAGCACAATAGTGACTTTCCTTACCAGAAAACAACTCTAGCTCGTAGGACCAAAAACTGCATGTGATTCAACTCCATTTAGGACTGGGAAACAAACGCTAGCTCGCCTTACAAGAAACACACTCTGCTTTTGAGAAAAGATCACTCTTCTACTCTACTGTGTTTTCTATAGGGCCAGAACAGTGAAATTGCTCAGAACAAAAGAACTGTGCTTCCTACACACATGGCCATATCTAGTTCAATTCTGCTTAGGAAACTGACAAGAACAGTAGATCCTTTTCAGTCCAATAAACTGTACATGCTGGGAACAGACGCCAGTGCAATTTGCCCTGTGTATGACAATGGGAGCACAATAGTGACTCTTTTTAATAGAAAACAACTCTTGCTCGTAGGACCAGAAACTGCATGTGATTCAACTCCATTTAGGACTGGGAAACAAATGCTAGCTCGCCTTACAAGAAACACACTCTCTTTTTGAGAAAAGGGCACTCTTCTACTCTACTGTGTTTCCTATGGGTTCGATCAGTGAGCTTACAGTAGAAAAGAACTGTGCTTCCTACACACACGGGCCATATCTAGTTCAACTCTGCTTAGGAAACTGACAAGAACAGTAGCTCCTCTTCAGTCCAATACACTGTACTTGATGGGAACAGACGCGAGTCCTCTTTGCACTGTGTGTGGCAATGGGAGCGCAATAGTGACTTTCCTTACCAGAAAACAACTCTAGCTCGTAGGACCAAAAACTGCCTGTGATTCAACTCAATTTAGGACTGGGAAACAAATGCTAGCTCGCCTTACAAGAAACACACTCTGCTTTTGAGAAAAGAGCACTCTTCTGCTCTACTGTGTTTCCTATAGGGCCAAAAGAGTGAGCTTGCTCAGAACAAAAGAACTGTGCTTCCTACACACACGGCCATATCTAGTTCAATTCTGCTTAGGAAACTGACAACAACAGTAGCTCCTCTTCAGTCCAATACACTGTACATGCTGGGAACAGACGCCAGTGCTATTTGCCCTGTGTATGACAATGGGAGTGCAATAGTGACTCTTCTTACCAGAAAACAACTCTTGCTCGTAGGACCAGAAACTGCATGTGATTCAACTCCAATTAGCACTGGGAAACAAATGCTAGCTCGCCTTACAAGAAACACACTCTGCTTCTCAGAAAAGAGCACTCTTCTACTCTACGGTATTTCCTATAGGGTCAGAACAGTGAGCTTACTCAGAACAAAAGAACTGTGCTTCCTACACACATGGCCATATCTAGTTCAATTCTGCTGAGGAAACTGACAAGAACAGTAGCTCTATTCAGTCCAATACACTGTACATGCTGGGAACAGATGCCAGTGCTATTTGCCCTGTGTATGACAATGGGAGCACAATAGTGACTCTTCTTACCAGAAAACAACTCTTGCTCGTAGGACCAGAAACTGCATGTGATTCAACTCCATTTAGGACTGGGAAACAAATGCTAGCTCGCCTTATAAGAAACACACTCTGCTTTTGAGAAAAGAGCACTGTTCTAATCTACTGTGTTTACTATGGGTTCGAACAGTGAGCTTGCTCAGAACAAAAGAACTGGGCTTCCTACACACACGGGCCATATCTAGTTTAACTCCGCTTAGGAAACTGACAAGAACAGTAGCTCCTCTTCAGTCCAATACACTGTACTTGCTGGGAATAGACGCGAGAGCTATTTGCACTGTATATGGCAATGGGAGTGCAATAGTGACTCTTCTTACCAGTTAACATCTCTTGCTCGTAGGACCAGAAACTGCATGGGATTCAACTCCATTTCACACTGGGAAACAAGCACTAGTTCGCCTTACAAGAAACACACTCTGCTTTTGAGAAAAGAGCACTCTTCTACTCTACTGTGTTTCCTATGGTGTCCGAACAGTCAGTTTGCTCAGAACAAAAGAACTGTGCTTCCTACACACACGGGCCATATCTAGTTCAACTGTGCTTAGGAAACTGACAAGAACAGTAGCTCCTCTTCAGTCCAACACACTGTACTTGATGGGAACAGACGCGAGTCCTCTTTGCACTGTGTGTGGCAATGGGAGTGCAATAGTGACTTTCCTTACCAGAAAAAAACTCTAGCTCTTAGGACCAAAAACTGCATGTGATTCAACTCCATTTAGGACTGGGAATCAAACGCTAGCTTGCCTTACAAGAAACACACTCTGCTTTTGAGAAAACATCACTCTTCTACTCTACTGTGTTTCCTATAGGGCCAGAACAGTGAAATTGCTCAGAACAAAAGAACTGTGCTTCCTACACACATGGCCATATCTAGTTCAATTCTGCTTAGGAAACTGACAAGAACAGTAGATCCTTTTCAGTCCAATAAACTGTACATGCTGGGAACAGACGCCAGTGCAATTTGCCCTGTGTATGACAATGGGAGCACAATAGTGACTCTTTTTAATAGAAAACAACTCTTGCTCGTAGAACCAGAAACTGCATGTGATTCAACTCCATTTAAGACTGGGAAACAAATGCTAGCTCGCCTTACAAGAAACACACTCTCTTTTTGAGAAAAGGGCACTCATCTACTCTACTGTGTTTCCTATGGGTTCAATCAGTGAGATTACAGTAGAAAAGAACTGTGCTTCCTACCCACACGGGCCATATCTAGTTCAACTCTGCTTAGGAAACTGACAAGAACAGTAGCTCCTCTTCAGTCCAATACACTGTACTTGATGGGAACAGACGCGAGTCCTCTTTGCACTGTGTGTGGCAATGGTAGCGCAATAGTGACTTTCCTTACCAGAAAACAACTCTAGCTCGTAGGACCAAAAACTGCCTGTGATTCAACTCAATTTAGGACTGGGAAACAAACGCTAGCTCGCCTTACAAGAAACACACTCTGCTTTTGAGAAAAGAGCACTCTTCTACTCTACTGTGTTTCCTATTGGGCCAAAAGAGTGAGCTTGCTCAGAACAAAAGAACTGTGCTTCCTACACACACGGCCATATCTAGTTCAATTCTGCTTAGGAAACTGACAAGAACAGTAGCTCCTCTTCAGTCCAATACACTGTACATGCTGGGAACAGACGCCAGTGCTATTTGCCCTGTGTATGACAATGGGAGTGCAATAGTGACTCTTCTTACCAGAAAACAACTCTTGCTCGTAGGACCAGAAACTGCATGTGATTCAACTCCATTTAGCACTGGGAAACAAATGCTAGCTCGCCTTACAAGAAACACACTCTGCTTCTCAGAAAAGAGCACTCTTCTACTCTACTGTGTTTCCTATAGGGCCAGAATAGTGAGCTTGCTCAGAACAAAAGAACTGTGCTTCCTACACACACGGGCCATATCTAGTTTAATCCGCTTAGGAAACTGAGAAGAACAGTAGCTCCTCTTCAGTCCAATACACTGTACTTGCTGGGAACAACGCCAGAGATATTTGCACTGTATATGGTAATGGGAGGGCAATAGTGACTCTTCTTACCAGTTAACATCTCTTGCTCGTAGGACCAGAAACTGCATGGGATTCAACTCCATTTCAGACTGGAAAACAAGCACTAGTTCGCCTTACAAGAAACACACTCTGCTTTGAGAAAGGAGCTCTCTTCTACTCTACTGTGTTTCCTATGGGGTCCGAAGAGTCAGGTGCTCAGAACAAAAGAACTTTGTTTCTTACACACAGGGGCCATATCTAGTTCAACTCTGCTTAGGAAACTGACAAGAACAGTAGCTCCTCTTCAGTCCAATACACTGTACTTGAAGGGAACAGAGGCGAGTGCTATTTGCACTGTGTATGGCAATGGGAGCACAATAGTGACTTTCCTTACCAGAAAACAACTCTTGCTCATAGGATCAAAAACTGCATGTGATTCAACTCCATTTAGGACTGGGAAACAAATGCTAGCTCGCCTTACAAGAAACACACTCTGCTTTTGAGAAAAGAGCACTCTTCTACTCTACTGTGTTTTCTATAGGGCCAGAACAGTGAGCTTGCTCAGAACAAAAGAACTGTGCTTCCTACACACATGGCCATATCTAGTTCAATTCTGCTTAGGAAACTGACAAGAACAGTAGACCCTTTTCAGTCCAATAAACTGTACATGCTGAGAACAGACGCCAGTGCAATTTGCCCTGTGTATGACAATGGGAGCACAATAGTGACTCTTTTTATTGAAAACAACTCTTGCTCGTAGAACCAGAAACTGCATGTGATTCAACTCCATTTAGGACTGGGAAACAAATGCTAGCTCGCCTTACAAGAAACACACTCTGTTTTTGAGAAAAGGGCACTCTTCTACTCTACTGTGTTTCCTATGGGTTCGATCAGTGAGCTTACAGTAGAAATGAACTGTGCTTCCTACACACGGGCCATATCTAGTTCTACTCTGCTTAGGAAACTGACAAGAACAGTAGCTCCTCTTCAGTCCAATACACTGTACTTGATGGGAACAGACGCGAGTCCTCTTTGCACTGTGTGTGGCAATGGGAGTGCAATAGTGACTTTCCTTACCAGAAAACAACTCTTGCTCGTAGGATCAAAAACTGCATGTGATTCAACTCCATTTAGGACTGGGAAACAAACGCTAGCTTGCCTTATAAGAAACACACTCTGCTTTTGAGAAAAGATCACTCTTCTACTCTACTGTGTTTTCTATAGGGCCAGAACAGTGAGCTTGCTCAGAACAAAAGAACTGTGCTTCCTACACACATGGCCATATCTAGTTCAATTCTGCTTAGGAAACTGACAAGAACAGTAGACCCTTTTCAGTCCAATAAACTGTACATGCTGAGAACAGACGCCAGTGCAATTTGCCCTGTGTATGACAATGGGAGCACAATAGTGACTCTTTTTAATAGAAAACAACTCTTGCTCGTAGAACCAGAAACTGCATGTGATTCAACTCCATTTAGGGCTGGGAAACAAATGCTAGCTTGCCTTACAAGAAACACACTCTGTTTTTGAGAAAAGGGCACTCTTCTACTCTACTGTGTTTCATATGGGTTCGATCAGTGAGCTTACAGTAGAAATGAACTGTGCTTCCTACACACGGGCCATATCTAGTTCAACTCTGCTTAGGAAACTGACAAGAACAGTAGCTCCTCTTCAGTCCAATACACTGTACTTGCTGGGAACAGACGTGAGAGCTATTTGCACTGTATATGGCAATGGGAGCGCAATAGTGACTCTTCTTACCAGTTAACATCTCTTGCTCGTAGGACCAGAAACTGCATGGGATTCAACTCCATTTATAACTGGGAAACAAACGCTAGCTCGCCTTACAAGAAACACACTCTGCTTTTGAGAAAAGAGCACTCTTCTACTCTACTGTGTTTTCTATGGTGTCCGAACAGTCAGTTTGCTCAGAACAAAAGAACTGTGCTTCCTACACACAGGGGCCATATCTAGTTCAACTCTGCTTAGGAAACTGACAAGAACAGTAGCTCCTCTTCAGTCCAATACACTAAACTTGATGGGAGCAGACGCGAGTCCTCTTTGCACTGTTTGTGGCAATGGGAGCACAATAGTGACTTTCCTTACAAGAAAACAACTCTAGCTTGTAGGACCAAAAACTGCATGTGATTCAACTCCATTTAGGACTGGGAAACAAACGCTAGCTCGCCTTACAAGAAACACACTCTGCTTTTGAGAAAAGAGCACTCTTCTACTCTACTGTGTTTCCTATAGGGCCAAAACAGTGAGCTTGCTCAGAACAAAAGAACTGTGCTTCCTACAAACACGGCCATATCTAGTTCAATTCTGCTTAGGAATCTGACAAAAACAGTGGATCGTCTTCAGTCCAATACACTGTACATGCTGGGAACAGATGCCAGTGCTATTTGCCCTGTGTATGACAATGGGAGCGCAATAGTGTCTCTTCTTACCAGAAAACAACTCTAGCTCGTAGGACCAGAAACTGCATGTGATTCAACTCCATTTAGGACTGGGAAACAAATGCTAGCTCGCCTTACAAGAAACACACTCTGCTTTTGAGAAAAGAGCACTCTTCTACTCTACTCTGTTTCCTATGTGTTCGATCAGTGAGCTTACAGTACAAAAGAACTGTGCTTCCTACACACAGGGGCTATATCTAGTTCAACTCTGCTTAGGAAATTGACAAGAACAGTAGCTCCTCTTCAGTCCAATACACTGTACTTGATGGGAACAGACGCGAGTCCTCTTTGCACTGTGTGGCAATGGGAGCACAATAGTGACTTTCCTTACCAGAAAACAACTCTAGCTCGTAGGACCAAAAACTGCATGTGATTCAACTCAATTTAGGACTGGGAAAAAACGCTAGCTTGCCTTACAAGAAACACACTCTGCTTTTGAGAAAAGAGCACTCTTCTACTCTACTGTGTTTCCTATAGGGCCAAAAGAGTGAGCTTCCTCAGAACAAAAGAACTGTGCTTCCTACACACACGGGCCATATCTAGTTTAACTCCGCTTAGTAAACTGACAAGAACAGTAGCTCCTCTTCAGTCCAATACACTGTACTTGCTGGTAACAAACGCGAGAGCTATTTGCACTGTATATGGCAATGGGAGCGCAATAGAGACTCTTCTTACCTGTTAACATCTCTTGCTCTTAGGACCAGAAACTGCATGGGATTCAACTCCATTTCAGACTGGGAAACAAGTACTAGTTCGCCTTACAAGAAACACACTCTGCTTTTGAGAAAAGAGCACTCTTCTACTCTACTGTGTTTCCTATGGGGTCTGAACAGTCAGTTTGCTGAGAAAAAAAGAACTGTGCTTCCTACACACAGGGGCCATATCTAGTTCAACTCTGCTTAGGAAACTGACAAGAACAGTAGCTCCTCTTCAGTCCAATACACTGTACTTGATGGGAACAGACGCGAGTCCTCTTTGCACTGTGTGGGGCAATGGGAGCGCAATAGTGACTTTCCTTACCAGAAAACAACTCTAGCTCGTAGGACCAAAAACTGCATGTGATATAACTCCTTTTAGGACTGGGAAACAAACGCTAGCTTGCCTTACAAGAAACACACTCTGCTTTTGAGAAAAGAGCACACTTCTACTCTACTGTGTTTCCTATAGGGCCAAAAGAGTGAGCTTGCTCAGAACATAATAACTGTGCTTCCCACACACACGGCCATATCTAGTTCAATTCTGCTTAGGAAACTGAAAAGAACAGTAGATCCTCTTCAGTCCAATACACTGTACATGCTGGGAACAGACGCCAGTGGTATTTGCCCTGTGTATGACAATGGGAGCACAATAGTGACTCTTCTTACCAGAAAACAACTCTTGCTCGTAGGACCAGAAACTGCATGTGATTCAACTCCATTTAGGACTGGGAAACAAATGCTAGCTCGCCTTACAAGAAACACACTCTGCTTTTGAGAAAAGAGCACTCTTCTACTCTACTCTGTTTCCTATGTGTTCGATCAGTGAGCTTACAGTACAAAAGAACTGTGCTTCCTACACACAGGGGCCATATCTAGTTCAACTCTGCTTAGGAAATTGACAAGAACAGTAGCTCCTCTTCAGTCCAATACACTGTATTTGATGGGAACAGACACGAGTCCTCTTTGCCCTGTGTGTGGCAATGGGAGCGCAATAGTGACTTTCCTTACCAGAAAACAACTCTAGCTCGTAGGACCAAAAACTGCATGTGATTCAACTCAATTTAGGACTGGGAAACAAACGCTAGCTTGCCTTACAAGAAACACACTCTGCTTTTGAGAAAAGATCACTCTTCTACTCTACTGTGTTTTGTATAAGGCCAGAACAGTGAAATTGCTCAGAACAAAAGAACTGTGCTTCCTACACACATGGCCATATCTAGTTCAATTCTGCTTAGGAAACTAACGAGAACAGTAGATCCTTTTCAGTCCAATAAACTGTACATGCTGGGAACAGACGCCAGTGCAATTTGCCCTGTGTATGACAATGGGAGCACAATAGTGACTCTTTTTAATAGAAAACAACTCTTGCTTGTAGGACCAGAAACTGCATGTGATTCAACTCCATTTAGGACTGGGAAACAAATGCTAGCTCTCCTTACAAGAAACAAACTCTCTTTTTGAGAAAAGGGCGCTCTTCTACTCTACTGTGTTTCCTATGGGTTCGATCAGTGAGCTTACAGTAGAAAAGAACTGTGCTTCCTACACACACGGGCCATATCTAGTTCAACTCTGCTTAGGAAACTGACAAGAAGAGTAGCTCTTCTTCAGTCCAATACACTTTACTTGATGGGAACAGACGCGAGTCCTCTTTGCACTGTGTGTGGCAATGGGAGCGCAATAGTGACTTTCCTTACCAGAAAACAACTCTAGGTCGTAGGACCAAAAACTGCCCGTGATTCAACTCAATTTAGGACTGGGAAAAAACGCTAGCTTGCCTTACAAGAAACACACTCTGCTTTTGAGAAAAGAGCACTCTTCTACTCTACTGTGTTTCCTATAGGGCCAAAAGAGTGAGCTTGCTCAGAACAAAAGAACTGTGCTTCCTACACACACGGGCCATATCTAGTTTAACTCCGCTTAGTAAACTGACAAGAACAGTAGCTCCTCTTCAGTCCAATACACTGTACTTGCTGGTAACAAACGCGAGAGCTATTTGCACTGTGTGGGGCAATGGGAGCGCAATAGTGACTTTCCTTACCAGAAAACAACTCTAGATCGTAGGACAAAAAACTGCATGTGATTCAACTCCATTTAGGACTGGGAAACAAACGCTAGCTCGCCTTACAAGAAACACACTCTGCTTTTGAGAAAAGAGCACTCTTCTACTCTACTGTGTTTCCTATAGGGCCAAAACAGTGAGCTTGCTCAGAACATAATAACTGTGCTTCCTACACACACGGCCATATCTAGTTCAATTCTGCTTAGGAAACTGACAAAAACAGTAGATCCTCTTCAGTCCAATACACTGTACATGCTGGGAACAGACGCCAGTGGTATTTGCCCTGTGTTTGACAATGGGAGCACAATAGTGACTCTTCTTACCAGAAAACAACTCTTGCTCGTAGGACCAGAAACTGCATGTGATTCAACTCCATTTAGGACTGGGAAACAAATGCTAGCTCGCCTTACAAGAAACACACTCTGCTTTTGAGAAAAGAGCACTCTTCTACTCTACTCTGTTTCCTATGTGTTCGATCAGTGAGCTTACAGTACAAAAGAACTGTGCTTCCTACACACAGGGGCCATATCTAGTTCAACTCGGCTTAGGAAACTGACAAGAACAGTAGCTCCTCTTCAGTCCAATACACTGTACTTGATGGGAACAGACGCGAGTCCTCTTTGCACTGTGTGTGGCAATGGGAGCGCAATAGTGACTTTCATTAGAAGAAAACAACTCTAGCTCGTAGGACCAAAACTGCATGTGATTCAACTCAATTTAGGACTGGGAAACAAACGCTAGCTTGCCTTACAAGAAACACACTCTGCTTTTGAGAAAAGAGCACTCTTCTACTCTACTGTGTTTCCTATAGGGCCAGAAGAGTGAGCTTGCTCAGAACAAAAGAACTGTGCTTCCTACACACACGGCCATATCTAGTTTAACTCCACTTAGGAAACTGACAAGAACAGTAGCTCCTCTTCAGTCCAATACACTGTACTTGCTGGGAACAGACGCGAGAGCTATTTGCACTGTATATGGCAATGGGAGGGCAATAGTGACTCTTCTTACCAGTTAACATCTCTTGCTCGTAGGACCACAAACTGCATGGGATTCAACTCCATTTCAGACTGGGAAACAAGCACTAGTTCGCCTTACAAGAAACACACTCTGCTTTTGAGAAAAGAGCACTCTTCTACTCTACTGTGTTTCCTAAGGGGTCCGAACAGTCAGCTTGCTCAGATCAACAGAACTGTGCTTCCTACACACAGGGGCCATATCTAGTTCAACTCTGCTTAGGAAACTGACAAGAACAGTAGCTCCTCTACAGTCCAATACACTGTACTTGATGGGAACAGAGGCGAGTGCTATTTGCACTGTGTATGGCAATGGGAGCGCAATAGTGACTTTCCTTACCAGAAAACAACTCTTGCTCGTAGGATCAAAAACTGCATGTGGTTCAACTTCATTTAGGACTGGGAAACAAACGCTAGCTCGCCTTACAAGAAACACACTCTGCTTTTGAGAAAAGATCACGCTTCTACTCTACTGTGTTTTCTACAGGGCCAGAACAGTGAGCTTGCTCAGAACAAAAGAACTGTGCTTCCTACACACATGGCCATATCTAGTTCAATTCTGTTTAGGAAACTGACAAGAACAGTATACCCTTTTTAGTCCAATAAACTGTACATGCTGAGAACAGACGCCAGTGCAATTTGCCCTGTGTATGACAATGGGAGCACAATAGTGACTCTTTTTAATAGAAAACAACTCTTGCTCGTAGAACCAGAAACTGCATGTGATTCAACTCCATTTAGGACTGGGAAACAAATGCTAGCTCGCCTTATAAGAAACACACTCTGTTTTTGAGAAAAGGGCACTCTTCTACTCTACTGTGTTTCCTATGGGTTCGATGAGTGAGCTTACAGTAGAAATGAACTGTGCTTCCTACACACGGGCCATATCTAGCTCAACTCTGCTTAGGAAACTGACAAGAACAGTAGCTCCTCTTCAGTCCAATACACTGTACTTGATGGGAACAGACGCGAGTCCTCTTTGCACTGTGTGTGGCAATGGGAGTGCAATAGTGACTTTCCTTACCAGAAAACAACTCTTGCTCGTAGGATCAAAAACTGCATGTGATTCAACTCCATTTAGGACTGGGAAACAAATGCTAGCTCCCCTTACAAGAAACACACTCTGCTTTTGAGAAAAGATCACTCTTCTACTCTATGGTATTTCCTAAAGGGTCAGAAGAGTGAGCTTACTCAGAACAAAAGAACTGTGCTTCCTACACACATGGCCATATCTAGTTCAATTCTGCTAAGGAAACTAACAAGAGCAGTAGATCCTCTTCAGTCCAATACACTGTACATGCTGGGAACAGATGCCAGTGCTATTTGCCCTGTGTATGACAATGGGAGCGCAACAGTCACTCTTCTTACCAGAAAACAACTCTTGCTCGTAGGACCAGAAACTGCATGTGATTCAACTCCATTTAGGACTGGGAAACAAATGCTAGCTCGCCTTATAAGAAACACACTCTGCTTTTGAGAAAAGAGCACTCTCCTAATCTACTGTGTTTACTATGGGTTCGAACAGTGAGCTTGCTCAGAACAAAAGAACTGTGCTTCCTACACACACGGGCCATATCTAGTTTAACTCCGCTTAGGAAACTGACAAGAACAGTAGCTCCTCTTCAGTCCAATACACTGTACTTGCTGGGAACAGATGTGAGAGCTATTTGCACTGTATATGGCAATGGGAGCGCAATAGTGACTCTTCTTACCAGTTAACATCTCTTGCTCGTAGGACCAGAAACTGCATGGGATTCAACTCCATTTCTCCATTTATAACTGGGAAACAAACGCTAGCTCGCCTTACAAAAAACACACTCTGCTTTTGAGAAAAGAGCACTCTTCTACTCTACTGTGTTTTCTATGGTGTCCGAAGAGTCAGTTTGCTCAGAACAAAAGAACTGTGCTTCCTGCACACAGGGGCCATATCTAGTTCAACTCTGCTTAGGAAACTGACAAGAACAGTAGCTCCTCTTCAGTCCAATACACTGTACTTGATGGAAGCAGACGCGAGTCCTCTTTGCACTGTTTGTGGCAATGGGAGCACAATAGTGACTTTCCTTACAAGAAAACAACTCTAGCTTGTAGGACCAAAAACTGCATGTGATTCAACTCCATTTAGGACTGGGAAACAAACGCTAGCTCGCCTTACAAAAAACACACTGTGCTTTTGAGAAAAGAGCACTCTTCTACTCTACTGTGTTTCCTATAGGGCCAAAACAGCGAGCTTAATCAGAACAAAAGAACTGTGCTTCCTACAAACACGGCCATATGTAGTTCAATTCTGCTTAAGAAACTGACAAGAACAGTAGATCCTCTTCAGTCCAATACACTGTACATGCTGGGAACAGACGCCAGTGCTATTTGCCCTGTGTATGACAATGGGAGCGCAATAGTGACTCTTCTTACCAGAAAACAACTCTTGCTCGTAGGACCAGAAACTGCATGTGATTCAACTCCATTTAGGACTGGGAAACAAACAGTAGCTCGCCTTACAAGAAACACACTACGCTTCTCAGAAAAGAGCACTCTTCTACTCTACTGTGTTTCCTATAGGGCCAGAATAGTGAGCTTGCTCAGAACAAAAGAACTGTGCTTCCTACACACACGGGCCATATCTAGTTTAACTCCGCTTAGGAAACTGACAAGAACAGTAGCTCCTCTTCAGTCCAATACACTGTACTTGCTGGGAACAATGCGAGAGCTATTTGCACTGTATATGGCAATGGGAGGGCAATAGTGACTCTTCTTACCTGTTAACATCTCTTGCTCGTAGGACCAGAAACTGCATGGGATTCAACTCCATTTCAGACTGGGAAACAAGCACTAGTTCGCCTTACAAGAAACACACTCTGCTTTGAGAAAAGAGCTCTATTCTACTCTACTGTGTTTCCTATGTGGTCCGAAAAGTCAGCTTGCTCAGAACAAAATAACTGTGCTTCCTACACACAGGGGCCATATCTAGTTCAACTCTGCTTAGGAAACTGACAAGAACAGTAGCTCCTCTTCAGTCCAATACACTGTACTTGATGGGACCAGCGGCGAGTGCTATTTGCACTGTGTATGGCAATGGGAGCGCAATAGTGACTTTCCTTAGAAGAAAACAACTCTTGCTCGTAGGATCAAAAACTGCATGGGATTCAACTCCATTTAGGACTGGGAAACAAACGCTAGCTCGCCTTACAAGAAATACACTCTGCTTTTGAGACAAGATCACTCTTCTACTCTACTGTGTTTTCTATAGGGCCAGAACAGTGAGCTTGCTCAGAACAAAAGAACTGTGCTTCCTTCACACATGGCCATATCTAGTTCAATTCTGGTTAGGAAACAGACAAGAACAGTAGATCCTTTTCAGTCCAATAAACTGTACATGCTGGGAACAGACGCCAGTGCAATTTGCCCTGTGTATGACAATGGGAGCACAATAGTGACTCTTTTTAATAGAAAACAACTCTTGCTCGTAGGACCAGAAACTGCATGTGATTCAACTCCATTTAGGACTGGGAAACAAATGCTAGCTCGCCTTACAAGAAACACACTCTGTTTTTGAGAAAAGGGCACTCTTCTACTCTACTGTGTTTCCTATGGGTTCGATCAGTGAGCTTACAGTAGAAAAGAACTGTGCTTCCTACACACACGGGCCATATCTAGTTCAACTCTGCTTAAGAAACTGACAAGAACATTAGCTCCTCTTCAGTCCAATACACTGTACTTGATGGGAACAGACGCGAGTCCTCTTTGCACTGTGTGTGGCAATGGGAGAGCAATAGTGACTTTCCTTACCAGAAAACAACTCTTGCTCGTAAGACCAGAAACTGCATGGGATTCAACTCCATTTCAGACTGGGAAACAAGCACTAGTTCGCCTTACAAGAAACACACTCTGCTTTTGAGAAAAGAGCACTCTTCTACTCTACTGTGTTTCCTATAGGGCCAGAAGAGTGAGCTTGCTCAGAACAAAAGAACTGTGCTTCCTACACACACGGCCATATCTAGTTCAACTCTGCTTAGGAAACTGACAAGAACAGTAGCTCCTCTTCAGTCCAATACACTGTACTTGCTGGGAACAGACGCGAGAGCTATTTGCACTGTATATGGCAATGGGAGCGCAATAGTGACTCTTCTTACCAGTTAACATCTCTTGCTCGTAGGACCTGAAACTGTATGGGATTCAACTCCATTTCAGACTGGGAAACAAGCACTAGTTCGCCTTACAAGAAACACACTCTGCTTTTGAGAAAAGAGCACTCTTCTACTCTACTGTGTTTCCTAAGGGGTCCGAACAGTCAGCTTGCTCAGAACAACAGAACTGTGCTTCCTACACACAGGGGCCATATCTAGTTCAACTCTGCTTAGGAAACTGACAAGAACAGTAGCTCCTCTACAGTCCAATACACTGTACTTGATGGGAACAGAGGCGAGTGCTATTTGCACTGTGTATGGCAATGGGAGCGCAATAGTGACTTTCCTTACCAGAAAACAACTCTTGCTCGTAGGATCAAATACTGCACGTGGTTCAACTCCATTTAGGACTGGGAAACAAACGCTAGCTCGCCTTACAAGAAACACACTCTGCTTTTGAGAAAAGATCACTCTTCTACTCTACTGTGTTTTCTACAGGGCCAGAACAGTGAGCTTGCTCAGAACAAAAGAACTGTGCTTCCTACACACATGGCCATATCTAGTTCAATTCTGTTTAGGAAACTGACAAGAACAGTATACCCTTTTCAGTCCAATAAACTGTACATGCTGAGAACAGACGCCAGTGCAATTTGCCCTGTGTATGACAATGGGAGCACAATAGTGACTCTTTTTAATAGAAAACAACTCTTGCTCGTAGAACCAGAAACTGCATGTGATTCAACTCCATTTAGGACTGGGAAACAAATGCTAGCTCGCCTTATAAGAAACACACTCTGTTTTTGAGAAAAGGGCACTCTTCTACTCTACTGTGTTTCCTATGGGTTCGATCAGTGAGCTTACAGTAGAAATGAACTGTGCTTCCTACACACGGGCCATATCTAGTTCAACTCTGCTTAGGAAACTGACAAGAACAGTAGCTCCTCTTCAGTCCAATACACTGTACTTGATGGGAACAGACGCGAGTCCTCTTTGCACTGTGTGTGGCAATGGGAGTGCAATAGTGACTTTCCTTACCAGAAAACAACTCTTGCTCGTAGGATCAAAAACTGCATGTGATTCCACTCCATTTAGGACTGGGAAACAAATGCTGGCTCCCCTTACAAGAAACACACTCTGCTTTTGAGAAAAGATCACTCTTCTACTCTACGGTATTTCCAAAAGGGTCAGAAGAGTGAGCTTACTCAGAACAAAAGAACTGTCCTTCCTACACACATGGCCATATCTAGTTCAATTCTGCTGAGGAAACTAACAAGAGCAGTAGATCCTCTTCAGTCCAATACACTGTACATGCTGGGAACAGATGCCAGTGCTATTTGCCCTGTGTATGACAATGGGAGCGCAACAGTCACTCTTCTTACCAGAAAACAACTCTTGCTCGTAGGACCAGAAACTGCATGTGATTCAACTCCATTTAGGACTGGGAAACAAATGCTAGCTCGCCTTATAAGAAACACACTCTGCTTTTGAGAAAAGAGCACTCTCCTAATCTACTGTGTTTACTATGGGTTCGAACAGTGAGCTTGCTCAGAACAAAAGAACTGTGCTTCCTACACACACGGGCCATATCTAGTTAAACTCCGCTTAGGAAACTGACAAGAACAGTAGCTCCTCTTCAGTCCAATGCACTGTACTTGCTGGGAACAGACGTGAGAGCTATTTGCACTGTATATGGCAATGGGAGCGCAATAGTGACTCTTCTTACCAGTTAACATCTCTTGCTCTTAGGACCAGAAACTGCATGGGATTCAACTCCATTTCTCCATTTATAACTGGGAAACAAACGCTAGCTCGCCTTACAAGAAACACACTCTGCTTTTGAGAAAAGAGCACTCTTCTACTCTACTGTGTTTTCTATGGTGTCTGAAGAGTCAGTTTGCTCAGAACAAAAGAACTGTGCTTCCTACACACAGGGGCCATATCTAGTTCAACTCTGCTTAGGAAACTGACAAGAACAGTAGCTCCTCTTCAGTCCAATACACTGTACTAGATGGGAGCAGACGCGAGTCCTCTTTGCACTGTTTGTGGCAATGGGAGCACAATAGTGACTTTCCTTACAAGAAAACAACTCTAGCTTGTAGGACCAAAAACTGCATGTGATTCAACTCCATTTAGGACTGGGAAACAAACGCTAGCTCGCCTTACAAAAAACACACTCTGCTTTTGAGAAAAGAGCACTCTTCTACTCTGCTGTGTTTCCTATAGGGCCAAAACAGCGAGCTTGCTCAGAACAAAAGAACTGTGCTTCCTACAAACACGGCCATATCTAGACAATTCTGCTTAAGAAACTGACAAGAACAGTAGATCCTCTTCCGTCCAATACACTGTACATGCTGGGAACAGACGCCAGTGCTATTTGCCCTGCGTATGACAATGGGAGCACAATAGTGACTCTTCTTACCAGAAAACAACTCTTGCTCGTAGGATCAGAAACTGCATGTGATTCAACTCCACTTAGGACTGGGAAACAAATGCTAGCTCGCCTTACAAGAAACACACTCTGCTTTTGAGAAAAGAGCACTCTTCTACTCTACTCTGTTTCCTATGTGTTCGATCAGTGAGCTTACAGTACAAAAGAACTGTGCTTCCTACACACAGGGGCCATATCTAGTTCAACTCTGCTTAGGAAATTGACAAGAACAGTAGCTCCTCTTCAGTCCAATACACTGTACTTGATGGGAACAGACGCGAGTCCTCTTTGCACTGTGTGTGGCAATGGGAGCACAATAGTGACTTTCCTTACCAGAAAACAACTCTACAACGTAGGACCAAAAACTGCATGTGATTCAACTCAATTTAGGACTGGGAAAAAACGCTAGCTTGCCTTACAAGAAACACACTCTGCTTTTGAGAAAAGAGCACTCTTCTACTCTACTGTGTTTCCTATAGGGCCAAAAGAGTGAGCTTGCTCAGAACAAAAGAACTGTGCTTCCTACACACACGGGCCATATCTAGTTTAACTCCGCTTAGTAAACTGACAAGAACAGTAGCTCCTCTTCAGTCCAATACACTGTACTTGCTGGTAACAAACGCGAGAGCTATTTGCACTGTATATGGCAATGGGAGCGCAATAGAGACTCTTCTTACCTGTTAACATCTCTTGCTCTTAGGACCAGAAACTGCACGGGATTCAACTCCATTTCAGACTGGGAAACAAGCACTAGTTCGCCTTACAATAAACACACTCTGCTTTTGAGAAAAGAGCACTCTTCTACTCTACTGTGTTTCCTATGGGGTCCGAACAGTGAGCTTGCTCAGAACAAAAGAACTGTGCTTCCTACACACAGGGGCCATATCTAGTTCAACTCTGCTTAGGAAACTGACAAGAACAGTAGCTCCTCTTCAGTCCAACACACTGTACTTGTTGGAAACAGACGCGAGTGCTATTTGCACTGTATGTGGCAATGGGAGCGAAATAGTGACTCTACTTACCAGAAGACAACTCTTCCTCGTAGGACCAGAAACTGCATGTGATTCAACTCCTTTTAGGACGGGAAACAAACGCTAGCTCGCCATACAAGAAACACTCTCTGCTTTTGAGAAAAGAGCACTCTTCTACTCTACAGTGTTTCCTATGGGGTCCGAACAGTGAGATTGCTCAGAACAAAAGAACTGTGCTTCCTACACAAACGGGCCATATCTAGTTCAACTCTACTTAGGAAACTGACAAGAACAGTAGCTCCTCGTCAGTCCAATACACTGTACTTGCTGGGAACAGACGCGAGTGCTATTTGCACTGTGTATGGCAATGGGAGTGCAATAGTGACTCTTCTTACCAGAAAACAACTCTTGCTCGTAGGACCAGAAACTGCATGTGATTCAACTCCATTTAGGACTGGGAAACAAACAGTAGCTCGCCTTACAAGAAACACACTACGCTTCTCAGAAAAGAGCACTCTTCTACTCTACTGTGTTTCCTATAGGGCCAGAATAGTGAGCTTGCTCAGAACAAAAGAACTGTGCTTCCTACACACACGGGCCATATCTAGTTTAACTCCGCTTACGAAACTGACAAGAACAGTAGCTCCTCTTCAGTCCAATACACTGCACTTGCTGGGAACATCGCGAGAGCTATTTGCACTGTATATGGCAATGGGAGGGCAATAGTGACTCTTCTTACCTGTTAACATCTCTTGCTCGTAGGACCAGAAACTGCATGGGATTCAACTCCATTTCAGACTGGGAAACAAGCACTAGTTCGCCTTACAAGAAACACACTCTGCTTTGAGAAAAGAGCTCTCTTCTTCTCTACTGTGCTTCCTATGTGGTCCGAAAAGTCAGCTTGCTCAGAACAAAATAACTGTGCTTCCTACACACAGGGGCCATATCTAGTTCAACTCTGCTTCGGAAACTGACAAGAACAGTAGCTCCTCTTCAGTCCAATACACTGTACTTGATGGGACCAGCGGCGAGTGCTATTTGCACTGTGTATGGCAATGGGAGCGCAATAGTGACTTTCCTTAGAAGGAAACAACTCTTGCTCGTAGGATCAAAAACTGCATGGGATTCAACTCTATTTATGACTGGGAAACAAACGCTAGCTCGCCTTACAAGAAATACACTCTGCTTTTGAGAAAAATTCACTCTTCTACTCTACTGTGTTTTCTATAGGGCCAGAACAGTGAGCTTGCTCAGAACAAAAGAACTGTGCTTCCTTCACACATGGCCATATCTAGTTCAATTCTGGTTAGGAAACTGACAAGAACAGTAGATCCTTTTCAGTCCAATAAACTGTACATGCTGGGAACAGACGCCAGTGCAATTTGCCCTGTGTATGACAATGGGAGCACAATAGTGACTCTTTTTAATAGAATACAACTCTTGCTCGTAGGACCAGAAACTGCATGTGATTCAACTCCATTTAGGACTGGGAAACAAATGCTAGCGCGCCTTACAAGAAACACACTCTGTTTTTGAGAAAAGGGCACTCTTCTACTCTACTGTGTTTCCTATGGGTTTGATCAGTGAGCTTACAGTAGAAAAGAACTGTGCTTCCTACACACACGGGCCATATCTAGTTCAACTCTGCTTAAGAAACTGACAAGAACAGTAGCTCCTCTTCAGTCCAATACACTGTACATGATGGGAAAAGACGCGAGTCTTCTTTGCACTGTGTGTGGCAATGGGAGCGCAATAGTGACTTTCCTTACCAGAAAACAACTCTTGCTCGTAAGACCAGAAACTGCATGGGATTCAACTCCATTTCAGACTGGAAACAAGCACTAGTTCGCTTTACAAGAAACACACTCTGCTTTTGAGAAAAGAGCACTCTTCTACTCTACTGTGTTTCCTATGGGGTCCGAACAGTCAGCTTGCTCAGAAAAAAAGAACTGTGCTTCCTACACACACGGCCATATCTAGTTCAATTCTGCTTAGGAAACTGACAAGAACAGTAGATCCTCTTCCGTCCCATACATTGTACTTGCTGGGAACACACGCAAGTGCTATTTGCCCTGTGTATGACAATGGGAGCACAACAGTGACTCTTCTTACCAGAAAACAACTCTTGCTCGTAGGACCAGAAACTGCATGTGATTCAACTCCATTTAGGACTGGGAAACAAACGCTAGCTCGCTTTACAAGAAAAACACTCTGCTTTTGAGAAAAGAGCAGTCTTCTACTCTACTGTGTTTCCTATAGGGCCAGAATAGTTTGCTTGCTCAGAACAAGAGAACTGTGCTTCCTACACACACGGGCTATATCTAGTACAACTCTGCTTAGGAAACTGACTAGAACAGTAGCTCCTCTTCAGTCCAATACACTGTACATGCTGGGAACAGATGCCAGTGCTATTTGCCCTGTGTATGATAATGGTAGCGCAATAGTGACTCTTCTTACCAGAAAACAACTCTTGTTCGTAGGACCAGAAACTGCATGTGATTCAACTCCATTTATAACTGGGAAACAAACGCTAGCTCGCCTTACAATAAACACACTCTGCCTTTGAGAAAAGAGCACTCTTCTAGTCTAATGTGTTTTTTGGAAGGCCAGAATAGTGAGCTTGCTCAGAACAAAAGAACTGTGCTTCCTACACACACGGCCATATCTAGTTTAACTCCACTTAGGAAACTGACAAGAACAGTAGCTCCTCTTCAGTCCAATACACTGTACTTGCTGGGAACAGACGCGAGAGCTATTTGCACTGTATATGGCAATGGGAGCGCAATAGTGACTCTTCTTACCAGTTAACATCTCTTGCTCATAGGACCAGAAACTGCATGGGATTCAACTCCATTTCAGACTGGGAAACAAGCACTAGTTCGCCTTACAAGAAACACACTCTGCTTTTGAGAAAAGAGCACTCTTCTACTCTACTGTGTTTCCTATGGGTTCCGAACAGTCAGCTTGCTCAGAACAACAGAACTGTGCTTCCTACACACAGGGGCCATATCTAGTTCAACTCTGCTTAGGAAACTGACAAGAACAGTAGCTCCTCTACAGTCCAATACACTGTACTTGATGGGAACAGACGCTAGTCCTCTTTGCACTGTGTGTGGCAATGGGAGCGCAATAGTGACTTTCCTTACCAGAAAACAACTCTAGCTCGTAGGACCAAAAACTGCATGTGATTCAACTCCATTTAGGACTGGGAAACAAACGCTAGCTTGCCTTACAAGAAACACACTCTGCTTTTGAGAAAAGAGCACTCTTCTACTCTACTGTGTTTCCTATAGGGCCAAAACAGTGAGCTTGCTCAGAACAAAAGAACTGTGCTTCCTACACACACGGCCATATCTAGTTCAATTCTGCTTAGGAAACTGACAAGAACAGTAGATCCTCTTCATTCCAGTACACTCTACATGCTTCGAACAGACGCCAGTGCTATTTGCCCTGTGTATGACAATGGGAGCGCAATAGTGACTTTCCTTACCAGAAAACAACTCTTGCTCATAGGATCAAAAACTGCATGGGATTCAACTATATTTAGGACTGGGAAACAAACGCTAGCTTGCCTTACAAGAAACACACTCTGCTTTTGAGAAAAGATCACTCTTCTACTCTACTGTGTTTTCTCTAGGGCCAGAACAGTGAGCTTGCTCAGAATAAAAGAACTGTACTTCCTTCACACATGGCCATATCTAGTTCAATTCTGCTTAGGAAACTGACAAGAACAGTAGATCCTCTTCAGTCCAATACACTGTACATGCATGGGACATTGCTAGTGCTATTTGCAATGTGTATGACAATGGGACCGCAATGGTGACTCTTCTTACCAGAAAAAATCTCTTGCTCATAGGACCACAAACTGCATGTGATTCAACTCCATTTAGGACTGCGAAACAAATGCTAGACGCCTTACAAGAAACACACTCTGCTTTTGAGAAAAGAACACTCTTCTACTATACTGTGTTTCCTTTGTGGTCCAAACAGTGAGCTTGCTCAGAACAAAAGAACTGTGCTTCCTACAAACACGGGCTATATCTAGTTCAACTCTGCTTAGGAAACTGACAAGAACAGTAGCTCCTCTTCAGTCCAATACACTGTACATGCTGGGAACAGACGCCAGTGCTATTTGCCCTGTGTATGATAATGGGAGCGCAATAGTGACTCTTCTTACCAGAAAACAACTCTTGCTCGTAGGACCAGACACTGCATGTGATTCAACTCCATTTATAACTGGGAAACAAATGCTAGCTCGCCTTACAAGAAACACACTCTGCTTTTGAAAAAAGATCACTCTTCTCTACTGTGTTTCCTATAGGGCCAGAACATTGAGCTTACTCAGAACAAAAGAACTGTGGTTCCTGCACAAACGGCCATATCTAGTTCAATTTTGCTTAGGAAACTAACAAGAACAGTAGATCCTCTTCAGTCCCATACACTGTACTTGCTGGGAACAGACGCGAGTGCTATTTGCACTGTACATGGCAATGGGAGCGAAATAGTGACTCTTCTTACCAAAAACAACTCTTGCTCATAGGACCAGAAACTGCATGTGATTCAACTCCTTTTAGGACGGGAAACAAACGCTAGCTCGCCTTACAAGAAACACTCTCTGCTTTTGAGAAAAGAGCACTCTTCTACTCTACTGTGTTTCCTATAGGACCAGAATAGTGAGCTTGCTCAGAACAAAAGAACTGTGCTTCCTACACACACGGGCTATATCTAGTTCAACTCTGCTTAGGAAACTGACAAGAACAGTAGCTCCTCTTCAGTCTAATACACTGTACTTGGTGGGAACAGACGCCAGTGCTATTTGCCCTGTGTATGACAATGGGAGCTCAATAGTGACTCTTCTTACCAGAAAAAAACTCTTGCTCGTAGGACCAGAAACTGCATGTGATTCAACTCCATTTAGGACTGCGAAACAAACGCCAGCTCGCCTTACAAGAAACACACTCTGCTTTTGAGAAAAGAGCACTCTTCTACTCTACAGTGTTTCCTATGGGGTCCGAACAGTGAGCTTGCTCAGAACAAAAGAACTTTGCTTCCTACACACACGGGCCATATCTAGTTCAACTCTACTTAGGAAACTGACAAGAACAGTAGCTCCTCTTCAGTCCAATACACTGTACTTGCTGGGAAAAGACGCAAGTGCTATTTGCACTGTTTATGTCAATGGGAGCGCAATAGTGACTTTCCATACCAAAAAACAACTCTAGCTCGTAGGACTAAAAACTGCATGTGATTCAACTCCATTTAGGACTGGGAACCAAACGCTACCTCGCCTTACCAGAAGCACACTCTGCTTTTGAGAAAAGAGCACTCTTCTACTCTACTGTGTTTCCTATAGGGCCAGAATAGTGAGCTTCCTCAGAACAAAAGAACTGTGCTTCCTACACACAGGGGCCATATCTAGTTCAACTCTGCTTAGGAAACTGAGAAGAACAGTAGTTCTTCTTCAGTCCAATACAGTGTACTTGCTGGGAACAGATGCGAGTGCTATTTACACTATGTATGACAATGGGAGCTCAATAGTGTCTTTCCTTACCAGAAAACTACTCTAGCTCGTAGGACCAGAAACTGCATGTAATTCAACTCCATTTAGGACTGGGAACCAAACACTAGCTCGCCTTACAAGAAACACACTCTGCTTTTGAGAAAAGAGCACTCTTCTACTCTACTGTGTTTCCTATAGGGCCAAAAGAGTGAGCTTACTCAGAAGAAAAGAACTGTGCTTCCTACACACACAGCCATATCTAGTTCAATTCTGCTTAGGAAACTGACAAGAACAGTAGCTCCTCTTCAGTCCAATACACTGCACATGCTGGGAACAGACGCCAGTGCTATTTGCCCTGTGTATGACAATGGGAGTGCAATAGTGACTCTTCTTACCAGAAAACAACTCTTGCTCGTAGGACCAGAAACTGTATGTGATTCAACTCCATTTAGGACTGGGAAACAAACAGTAGCTCGCCTTACAAGAAACACACTACGTTTCTCAGAAAAGAGCACTCTTCTACTCTACTGTGTTTCCTATAGGGCCAGAATAGTGAGCTTGCTCAGAACAAAAGAACTGTGCTATCTACACACACGGGCCATATCTAGTTTAACTCCGTTTAGGAAACTGACAAGAACAGTAGCTCCTCTTCAGTCCAATACACTGCACTTGCTGGGAACATCGCAAGAGCTATTTGCACTGTATATGGCAATGGGAGGGCAATAGTGACTCTTCTTAACTGTTAACATCTCTTGCTCGTAAGACCAGAAACTGCATGGGATTCAACTCCATTTCAGACTGGGAAACAAGCACTAGTTCGCCTTACAAGAAACACACTCTGCTTTGAGAAAAGAGCTCTCTTCTTCTCTACTGTGCTTCCTATGTGGTCCGAAAAGTCATCTTGCTCAGAACAAAATAACTGTGCTTCCTACACACAGGGGCCATATCTAGTTCAACTCTGCTTCGGAAACTGACAAGAACAGTAGCTCCTCTTCAGTCCAATACACTGTACTTGATGGGACCAGCGGCGAGTGCTATTTGCACTGTGTATTGCAATGGGAGCGCAATAGTGACTTTCCTTAGAAGAAAACAACTCTTGCTTGTAGGATCAAAAACTGCATGGGATTCAACTCCATTTAGGACTGGGAAACAAACGCTAGCTCGCCTTACAAGAAATACACTCTGCTTTTGAGAAAAATTCACTCTTCTACTCTACTGTGTTTTCTATAGGGCCAGAACAGTGAGCTTGCTCAGAACAAAAGAACTGTGCTTCCTTCACACATGGCCATATCTAGTTCAATTCTGGTTAGGAAACTGACAAGAACAGTAGATCCTTTTCAGTCCAATAAACTGTACATGCTGGGAACAGACGTCAGTGCAATTTGCCCTGTGTATGACAATGGGAGCACAATAGTGACTCTTTTTAATAGAATACAACTCTTGCTCGTAGGACCAGAAACTGCATGTGATTCAACTCCATTTAGGACTGGGAAACAAATGCTAGCGCGCCTTACAAGAAACACACTCTGTTTTTGAGAAAAGGGCACTCTTCTACTCTACTGTGTTTCCTATGGGTTCGATCAGTGAGCTTACAGTAGAAAAGAACTGTGCTTCCTACACACACGGGCCATATCTAGTTCAACTCTGCTTAAGAAACTGACAAGAACAGTAGCTCCTCTTCAGTCCAATACACTGTACATGATGGGAACAGACGCGAGTCTTCTTTGCACTGTGTGTGGCAATGGGAGCGCAATAGTGACTTTCCTTACCAGAAAACAACTCTTGCTCATAAGACCAGAAACTGCATGGGATTCAACTCCATTTCAGACTGGAAACAAGCACTAGTTCGCCTTACAAGAAACACACTCTGCTTTTGAGAAAAGAGCACTCTTCTATTCTACTGTGTTTCCTATGGGGTCCGAACAGTCAGCTTGCTCAGAAAAAAAGAACTGTGCTTCCTACACACACGGCCATATCTAGTTCAATTCTGCTTAGGAAACTGACAAGAACAGTAGATCCTCTTCTGTCCCATACACTGTACTTGCTGGGAACAGACGCCAGTGCTATTTGCCCTGTGTATGACAATGGGAGCACAGCAGTGACTCTTCTTACCAGAAAACAACTCTTGCTCGTAGGACCAGAAACTGCATGTGATTCAACTCCATTTAGGACTGGGAAACAAACGCTAGCTCGCTTTACAAGAAAAACACTCTGCTTTTGAGAAAAGAGCAGTCTTCTACTCTACTGTGTTTCCTATAGGGCCAGAATAGTTTGCTTGCTCAGAACAAGAGAACTGTGCTTCCTACACACACGGGCTATATCTAGTACAACTCTGCTTAGGAAACTGACAAGAACAGTAGCTCCTCTTCAGTCCAATACACTGTACATGCTGGGAACAGACGCCAGTGCTATTTGCCCTGTGTATGATAATGGTAGCGCAATAGTGACTCTTCTTACCAGAAAACAACTCTTGTTCATAGGACCAGAAACTGCATGTGATTCAACTCCATTTATAACTGGGAAACAAACGCTAGCTCGCCTTACAATAAACACACTCTGCCTTTGAGAAAAGAGCACTCTTCTAGTCTAATGTGTTTTTTGGAAGGCCAGAATAGTGAGCTTGCTCAGAACAAAAGAACTGTGCTTCCTACACACACGGCCATATCTAGTTTAACTCCACTTAGGAAACTGACAAGAACAGTAGCTCCTCTTCAGTCCAATACACTGTACTTGCTGGGAACAGACGCGAGAGCTATTTGCACTGTATATGGCAATGGGAGCGCAATAGTGACTCTTCTTTCCAGTTAACATCTCTTGCTCATAGGACCAGAAACTGCATGGGATTCAACTCCATTTCAGACTGGGAAACAAGCACTAGTTCGCCTTACAAGAAACACACTCTGCTTTTGAGAAAAGAGCACTCTTCTACTCTACTGTGTTTCCTATGGGGTCCGAACAGTCAGCTTGCTCAGAACAACAGAACTGTGCTTCCTACACACAGGGGCCATATCTAGTTCAACTCTGCTTAGGAAACTGACAAGAACAGTAGCTCCTCTTCAGTCCAATACACTGTACTTGATGGGAACAGACGCTAGTCCTCTTTGCACTGTGTGTGGCAATGGGAGCGCAATAGTGACTTTCCTTACCAGAAAACAACTCTAGCTCGTAGGACCAAAAACTGCATGTGATTCCACTCCATTTAGGACTGGGAAACAAACGCTAGCTTGCCTTACAAGAAACTCACTCTGCTTTTGAGAAAAGAGCACTCTTCTACTCTACTGTGTTTCCTATAGGGCCAAAACAGTGAGCTTGCTCAGAACAAAAGAACTGTGCTTCCTACACACACGGCCATATCTAGTTCAATTCTGCTTAGGAAACTGACAAGAACAGTAGATCCTCTTCAGTCCAATACACTCTACAAGCTGGGAACAGACGCCAGTGCTATTTGCCCTGTGTATGACAATGGGAGCGCAATAGTGACTTTCCTTACCAGAAAACAACTCTTGCTCATAGGATCAAAAACTGCATGGGATTCAACTATATTTAGGACTGGGAAACAAACGCTAGCTTGCCTTACAAGTAACACACGCTGCTTTTGAGAAAAGATCACTCTTCTACTCTACTGTGTTTTCTCTAGGGCCAGAACAGTGAGCTTGCTCAGAATAAAAGAACTGTGCTTCCTTCACACATGGCCATATCTAGTTCAATTCTGCTTAGGAAACTGACAAGAACAGTAGATCCTCTTCAGTCCAATACACTGTACATGCATGGGACATTGCTAGTGCTATTTGCAATGTGTATGACAATGGGACCGCAATGGTGACTCTTCTTACCAGAAAAAATCTCTTGCTCATAGGACCACAAACTGCATGTGATTCAACTCCATTTAGGACTGCGAAACAAATGCTAGCTCGCCTTACAAGAAACACACTCTGCTTTTGAGAAAAGAACACTCTTCTACTATACTGTGTTTCCTTTGTGGTCCAAACAGTGAGCTTGCTCAGAACAAAAGAACTGTGCTTCCTACACACACGGGCTATATCTAGTTCAACTCTGCTTAGGAAACTGTCAAGAACAGTAGCTCCTCTTCAGTCCAATACACTGTACATGCTGGGAACAGACGCCAGTGCTATTTGCCCTGTGTATGATAATGGGAGCGCAATAGTGACTCTTCTTACCAGAAAACAACTCTTGCTCATAGGACCAGACACTGCATGTGATTCAACTCCATTTATAACTGGGAAACAAATGCTAGCTCGCCTTACAAGAAACACACTCTGCTTTTGAAAAAAGATCACTCTTCTCTACTGTGTTTCCCATAGGGCCAGAACATTGAGCTTACTCAGAACAAAAGAACTGTGGTTCCTACACAAACGGCCATATCTAGTTCAATTTTGCTTAGGAAACTAACAAGAACAGTAGATCCTCTTCAGTCCCATACACTGTACTTGCTGGGAACAGACGCGAGTGCTATTTGCACTGTACATGGCAATGGGAGCGAAATAGTGACTCTTCTTACCAAAAACAACTCTTGCTCATAGGACCAGAAACTGCATGTGATTCAACTCCTTTTAGGACGGGAAACAAACGCTAGCTCGCCTTACAAGAAACACTCTCTGCTTTTGAGAAAAGAGCACTCTTCTACTCTACTGTGTTTCCTATAGGACCAGAATAGTGAGCTTGCTCAGAACAAAAGAACTGTGCTTCCTACACACACGGGCTATATCTAGTTCAACTCTGCTTAGGAAACTGACAAGAACAGTAGCTCCTCTTCAGTCTAATACACTGTACTTGGTGGGAACAGACGCCAGTGCTATTTGCCCTGTGTATGACAATGGGAGCTCAATAGTGACTCTTCTTACCAGAAAAAAACTCTTGCTCGTAGGACCAGAAACTGCATGTGATTCAACTCCATTTAGGACTGCGAAACAAACGCCAGCTCGCCTTACAAGAAACACACTCTGCTTTTGAGAAAAGAGCACTCTTCTACTCTACAGTGTTTCCTATGGGGTCCGAACAGTGAGCTTGCTCAGAACAAAAGAACTTTGCTTCCTACACACACGAGCCATATCTAGTTCAACTCTACTTAGGAAACTGACAAGAACAGTAGCTCCTCTTCAGTCCAATACACTGTACTTGCTGGGAACAGACGCGAGTGCTATTTGCACTGTTTATGTCAATGGGAGCGCAATAGTGACTTTCCATACCAAAAAACAACTCTAGCTCGTAGGACCAAAAACTGCATGTGATTCAACTCCATTTAGGACTGGGAACCAAACGCTACCTCGCCTTACCAGAAGCACACTCTGCTTTTGAGAAAAGAGCACTCTTCTACTCTACTGTGTTTCCTGTAGGGCCAGAACAGTGAGCTTGCTCAGAACAAAAGAACTGTGCTTCCTACACACAGGGGCCATATCTAGTTCAACTTTGCTTAGGAAACTGAGAAGAACAGTAGTTCTTCTTCAGTCCAATACAGTGTACTTGCTGGGAACAGATGCGAGTGCTATTTGCACTATGTATGACAATGGGAGCTCAATAGTGACTTTCCTTACCAGAAAACAACTCTAGTTCATAGGACCAAAAACTGCATGTGATTCAACTCCATTTAGGACTGGGAAAAAAACGCTAGCTCCCCTTACAAGAAACACACTCTGCTTTTGAGAAAAGATCACTCTTCTACTCTACTGTGTTTCCTATAGGGCCAGAACAGTGAGCTTACTCAGAACAAAAGAACTGTGCTTCCTACACACACGGCCATATCTAGTTCAAATTTGCTTAGGAAACTAACAAGAACAGTAGATCCTTTTCAGTCCCATACACTGTACTTGTTGGAAACATACGCGAGTGCTATTTGCACTGTATATGGCAATGGGAGCGAAATAGTGACTCTACTTACCAGAAAACAACTCTTGCTCGTAGGACCAGAAACTGCATGTGATTCAACTCCTTTTAGGACGGGAAACAAACACTAGCTAGCCTTACAAGAAACACTCTCTGCTTTTGAGAAAAGAGCACTCTTCTACTCTACAGTGTTTCCTATGGGGTCCGAACAGTGAGATTGCTCAGAACAAAAGAACTGTGCTTCCTACACAAACGGGCAATATCTAGTTCAACTCTACTTAGGAAACTGACAAGAACAGTAGCTCCTCTTCAGTCCAATGCACTGTACTTGCTGAGAACAGACGCGAGTGCTATTTGCACTGTGTATGGCAATGGGAGCGCAATAGTGACTTTCCTTAGAAGAAAACAACTCTTGCTTGTAGGATCAAAAACTGCATGGGATTCAACTCCATTTAGGACTGGGAAACAAACGCTAGCTCGCCTTACAAGAAATACACTCTGCTTTTGAGAAAAATTCACTCTTCTACTCTACTGTGTTTTCTATAGGGCCAGAACAGTGAGCTTGCTCAGAACAAAAGAACTGTGCTTCCTTCACACATGGCCATATCTAGTTCAATTCTGGTTAGGAAACTGACAAGAACAGTAGATCCTTTTCAGTCCAATAAACTGTACATGCTGGGAACAGACGTCAGTGCAATTTGCCCTGTGTATGACAATGGGAGCACAATAGTGACTCTTTTTAATAGAATACAACTCTTGCTCGTAGGACCAGAAACTGCATGTGATTCAACTCCATTTAGGACTGGGAAACAAATGCTAGCGCGCCTTACAAGAAACACACTCTGTTTTTGAGAAAAGGGCACTCTTCTACTCTACTGTGTTTCCTATGGGTTCGATCAGTGAGCTTACAGTAGAAAAGAACTGTGCTTCCTACACACACGGGCCATATCTAGTTCAACTCTGCTTAAGAAACTGACAAGAACAGTAGCTCCTCTTCAGTCCAATACACTGTACATGATGGGAACAGACGCGAGTCTTCTTTGCACTGTGTGTGGCAATGGGAGCGCAATAGTGACTTTCCTTACCAGAAAACAACTCTTGCTCATAAGACCAGAAACTGCATGGGATTCAACTCCATTTCAGACTGGAAACAAGCACTAGTTCGCCTTACAAGAAACACACTCTGCTTTTGAGAAAAGAGCACTCTTCTATTCTACTGTGTTTCCTATGGGGTCCGAACAGTCAGCTTGCTCAGAAAAAAAGAACTGTGCTTCCTACACACACGGCCATATCTAGTTCAATTCTGCTTAGGAAACTGACAAGAACAGTAGATCCTCTTCTGTCCCATACACTGTACTTGCTGGGAACAGACGCCAGTGCTATTTGCCCTGTGTATGACAATGGGAGCACAGCAGTGACTCTTCTTACCAGAAAACAACTCTTGCTCGTAGGACCAGAAACTGCATGTGATTCAACTCCATTTAGGACTGGGAAACAAACGCTAGCTCGCTTTACAAGAAAAACACTCTGCTTTTGAGAAAAGAGCAGTCTTCTACTCTACTGTGTTTCCTATAGGGCCAGAATAGTTTGCTTGCTCAGAACAAGAGAACTGTGCTTCCTACACACACGGGCTATATCTAGTACAACTCTGCTTAGGAAACTGACAAGAACAGTAGCTCCTCTTCAGTCCAATACACTGTACATGCTGGGAACAGACGCCAGTGCTATTTGCCCTGTGTATGATAATGGTAGCGCAATAGTGACTCTTCTTACCAGAAAACAACTCTTGTTCATAGGACCAGAAACTGCATGTGATTCAACTCCATTTATAACTGGGAAACAAACGCTAGCTCGCCTTACAATAAACACACTCTGCCTTTGAGAAAAGAGCACTCTTCTAGTCTAATGTGTTTTTTGGAAGGCCAGAATAGTGAGCTTGCTCAGAACAAAAGAACTGTGCTTCCTACACACACGGCCATATCTAGTTTAACTCCACTTAGGAAACTGACAAGAACAGTAGCTCCTCTTCAGTCCAATACACTGTACTTGCTGGGAACAGACGCGAGAGCTATTTGCACTGTATATGGCAATGGGAGCGCAATAGTGACTCTTCTTTCCAGTTAACATCTCTTGCTCATAGGACCAGAAACTGCATGGGATTCAACTCCATTTCAGACTGGGAAACAAGCACTAGTTCGCCTTACAAGAAACACACTCTGCTTTTGAGAAAAGAGCACTCTTCTACTCTACTGTGTTTCCTATGGGGTCCGAACAGTCAGCTTGCTCAGAACAACAGAACTGTGCTTCCTACACACAGGGGCCATATCTAGTTCAACTCTGCTTAGGAAACTGACAAGAACAGTAGCTCCTCTTCAGTCCAATACACTGTACTTGATGGGAACAGACGCTAGTCCTCTTTGCACTGTGTGTGGCAATGGGAGCGCAATAGTGACTTTCCTTACCAGAAAACAACTCTAGCTCGTAGGACCAAAAACTGCATGTGATTCCACTCCATTTAGGACTGGGAAACAAACGCTAGCTTGCCTTACAAGAAACTCACTCTGCTTTTGAGAAAAGAGCACTCTTCTACTCTACTGTGTTTCCTATAGGGCCAAAACAGTGAGCTTGCTCAGAACAAAAGAACTGTGCTTCCTACACACACGGCCATATCTAGTTCAATTCTGCTTAGGAAACTGACAAGAACAGTAGATCCTCTTCAGTCCAATACACTCTACAAGCTGGGAACAGACGCCAGTGCTATTTGCCCTGTGTATGACAATGGGAGCGCAATAGTGACTTTCCTTACCAGAAAACAACTCTTGCTCATAGGATCAAAAACTGCATGGGATTCAACTATATTTAGGACTGGGAAACAAACGCTAGCTTGCCTTACAAGTAACACACGCTGCTTTTGAGAAAAGATCACTCTTCTACTCTACTGTGTTTTCTCTAGGGCCAGAACAGTGAGCTTGCTCAGAATAAAAGAACTGTGCTTCCTTCACACATGGCCATATCTAGTTCAATTCTGCTTAGGAAACTGACAAGAACAGTAGATCCTCTTCAGTCCAATACACTGTACATGCATGGGACATTGCTAGTGCTATTTGCAATGTGTATGACAATGGGACCGCAATGGTGACTCTTCTTACCAGAAAAAATCTCTTGCTCATAGGACCACAAACTGCATGTGATTCAACTCCATTTAGGACTGCGAAACAAATGCTAGCTCGCCTTACAAGAAACACACTCTGCTTTTGAGAAAAGAACACTCTTCTACTATACTGTGTTTCCTTTGTGGTCCAAACAGTGAGCTTGCTCAGAACAAAAGAACTGTGCTTCCTACACACACGGGCTATATCTAGTTCAACTCTGCTTAGGAAACTGTCAAGAACAGTAGCTCCTCTTCAGTCCAATACACTGTACATGCTGGGGAACAGACGCCAGTGCTATTTGCCCTGTGTATGATAATGGGAGCGCAATAGTGACTCTTCTTACCAGAAAACAACTCTTGCTCATAGGACCAGACACTGCATGTGATTCAACTCCATTTATAACTGGGAAACAAATGCTAGCTCGCCTTACAAGAAACACACTCTGCTTTTGAAAAAAGATCACTCTTCTCTACTGTGTTTCCCATAGGGCCAGAACATTGAGCTTACTCAGAACAAAAGAACTGTGGTTCCTACACAAACGGCCATATCTAGTTCAATTTTGCTTAGGAAACTAACAAGAACAGTAGATCCTCTTCAGTCCCATACACTGTACTTGCTGGGAACAGACGCGAGTGCTATTTGCACTGTACATGGCAATGGGAGCGAAATAGTGACTCTTCTTACCAAAAACAACTCTTGCTCATAGGACCAGAAACTGCATGTGATTCAACTCCTTTTAGGACGGGAAACAAACGCTAGCTCGCCTTACAAGAAACACTCTCTGCTTTTGAGAAAAGAGCACTCTTCTACTCTACTGTGTTTCCTATAGGACCAGAATAGTGAGCTTGCTCAGAACAAAAGAACTGTGCTTCCTACACACACGGGCTATATCTAGTTCAACTCTGCTTAGGAAACTGACAAGAACAGTAGCTCCTCTTCAGTCTAATACACTGTACTTGGTGGGAACAGACGCCAGTGCTATTTGCCCTGTGTATGACAATGGGAGCTCAATAGTGACTCTTCTTACCAGAAAAAAACTCTTGCTCGTAGGACCAGAAACTGCATGTGATTCAACTCCATTTAGGACTGCGAAACAAACGCCAGCTCGCCTTACAAGAAACACACTCTGCTTTTGAGAAAAGAGCACTCTTCTACTCTACAGTGTTTCCTATGGGGTCCGAACAGTGAGCTTGCTCAGAACAAAAGAACTTTGCTTCCTACACACACGAGCCATATCTAGTTCAACTCTACTTAGGAAACTGACAAGAACAGTAGCTCCTCTTCAGTCCAATACACTGTACTTGCTGGGAACAGACGCGAGTGCTATTTGCACTGTTTATGTCAATGGGAGCGCAATAGTGACTTTCCATACCAAAAAACAACTCTAGCTCGTAGGACCAAAAACTGCATGTGATTCAACTCCATTTAGGACTGGGAACCAAACGCTACCTCGCCTTACCAGAAGCACACTCTGCTTTTGAGAAAGAGCACTCTTCTACTCTACTGTGTTTCCTGTAGGGCCAGAACAGTGAGCTTGCTCAGAACAAAAGAACTGTGCTTCCTACACACAGGGGCCATATCTAGTTCA
>NW_026737440.1:0-40900 GCF_949786415.1 Peromyscus eremicus | reverse complement strand
CAATAGTGACTCTTCTTAACAGAAAACAACTCTTGCTCGTAGTACCAGAAACTGCATGGGATTCAACTCCGTTTTGGACTGGGAAACAAACGCTAGATCGCCTTACAAGAAACACACTCTGCTTTTGAGAAAACAGCACTCTTCTACTCTCCTGTGTTTCCTTTAGGGCCAGAACAGTGAGCTTGCTCAGAACAAAAGAACTGTGCTTCCTACACACACGGCCATATCTAGTTCAACTCTGCTTAGGAAACTGACAAGAACAGTAGCTTCTCTTCAGTCCAATACACTGCACTTGCTGGGAACAGACGCAAGTGCTATTTGCACTGTGGATGGCAATGGGAGCGCAATAGTGACTCTTCTTAGCAGAAAACAACTCTTGCTAGTAGGACCAGAAACTGCATGGGATTCAACTCCGTTTTGGACTGGGAAACAAACGCTAGCTCGCCTTACAAGAAACACACTCTGCTTTTGAGAAAACAGCACTCTTCTACTATCCTGTGTTTCCTATAGGGCCAGAACAGTGAGCTTGCTCAGAACAAATGACCTGTGCTTCCTACACACACGGGGCATATCTAGTTCAGCTCTGCTTAGGAAACTGACAAGAACAGTAGCTTCTCTTCAGTCCAATACACTGCACTTGCTGGGAACAGACGCAAGTGCTATTTGCACTGTGTATGGCAATTGGAGCGCAATAGTGACTCTTCTTAGCAGAAAACAACTCTTGCTCGTAGGACCAGAAACTGCATGGGATTCAACTCAGTTTAGGACTGGGAAACAAACGCTAGCTCGCCTTACAAGAAACACACTCTGCTTTTGAGAAAACAGCACTCTTCTACTCTCCTGTGTTTCCCATAGGGCCAGAACAGTGAGCTTGCTCAGAACAAAAGAACTGTGCTTCCTACACACACAGGCCATATCTTGTTCAACTCTGCTTAGGAAACTGACAAGAACAGTAGCTTCTCTTCAGTCCAATACACTGCACTTGCTGGGAACAGACGCAAGTGCTATTTGCACTGTGTATGGCAATGGGAGCGCAATAGTGACTCTTGTTAGCAGAAAACCACTCTTGCTAGTAGGACCAGAAACTGCATGGGATTCAACTCCGTTTAGTACTGGGAAACAAACGCTAGCTCGCCTTACAAGAAACACACTCTGCTTTTGAGAAAACAGCACTCTTCTACTCTCCTGTGTTTCCTATAGGGCCAGAACAGTGAGCTTGCTCAGAACAAAAGAACTGTGCTTCCTACACACACGGGGCATATCTAGTTCAACTCTGCTTAGGAAACTGACAAGAACAGTAGCTTCTCTTCAGTCCGATACACTGCACTTGCTGGGAACAGACGCAAGTGCTATTTGCACTGTGGATGGCAATGGGAGCACAATAGTGACTCTTCTTAGCAGAAAACAACTCTTGCTCGTAGGACCAGAAACTGCATGGGATTCAACTCCATTTAGGACTGGGAAACAAACGCTAGCTCGCCTTACAAGAAACACACTCTGCTTTTGAGAAAACAGCACTCTTCTACTCTCCAGTGTTTCCTCTAGTGCCAGAACAGTGAGCTTGCTCAGAACAAAAGAACTGTGCTTCCTACACACACGGGGCATATCTAGTTCAACTCTGCTTAGGAAACTGACAAGAACAGTAGCTTCTCTTCAGTCCAATACACTGCACTTGTTGGGAACATGCGCAAGTGCTATTTGCACTGTGGATGGCAATGGGAGCGCAATAGTGACTCTTCTGAGCAGAAAACAACTCTTGCTCGTAGGACCAGAAACTGCATGGGATTCAACTCCATTTTGGACTGGGAAACAAACCCTAGATCGCCTTACAAGAAACACACTCTGCTTTTGAGAAAACAGCACTCTTCTACTCTCCTGTGTTTCCTATAGGGCCAGAACAGTGAGCTTGCTCAGAACAAAAGAACTGTGCTTCCTACACACACGGGGCATATCTAGTTCAACTCTGATTAAGAAAATGACAAGAACAATAGCTTCTCTTCAGTCCAATACACTGCACTTGCTGGGAACAGACGCAAGTGCTATTTGCACTGTGTATGGCAATGGGAGCACAATAGTGAGTCTTCTTAGCATAAAACAACTCTTGCTCGTAGGACCAGAAACTGCATGGGATTCAACTCCGTTTAGGACTGGGAAACAAACGCTAGCTCGCCTTACAAGAAACACACTCTGCTTTTGAGAAAACAGCACTCTTCTACTCTCCTGTGTTTCCTATAGGGCCAGAACAGTGAGCTTGCTCAGAACAAAAGAACTGTGCTTCCTACACACACGGGGCATATCTAGTTCAACTCTGCTTAGGAAACTGACAAGAACAGTAGCTTCTCTTCAGTCCAATACACTGCACTTGCTGGGAACAGACGCAAGTGCTATTTGCACTGTGGATGGCAATGGGAGCACAATAGTGACTCTTCTTAGCAGAAAACAACTCTTGCTCGTAGGACCAGAAACTGCATGGGATTCAACTCCATTTTGGACTGGGAAACAAACGCTAGCTCGCCTTACAAGAAACACACTCTGCTTTTGAGAAAACAGCACTCTTCTACTCTCCTGTGTTTCCTATAGTGCCAGAACAGTGAGCTTGCTCAGAACAAAAGAACTGTGCTTCCTACACACACGGGGCATATCTAGTTCAACTCTGCTTAGGAAACTGACAAGAACAGTAGCTTCTCTTCACTCCAATACACTGCATTTGCTGGGAACAGACACATGTGCTATTTGCACTGTGGATGGCAATGGGAGCGCAATAGTGACTCTTCTTAACAGAAAACAACTCTTGCTCGTAGTACCAGAAACTGCATGGGATTCAACTCCGTTTAGGACTGGGAAACAAACGCTAGCTCGCCTTACAAGAAACACACTCTGCTTTTGAGAAAACAGCACTCTTCTACTCTCCTGTGTTTCCTTTAGGGCCAGAACAGTGAGCTTGCTCAGAACAAAAGAACTGTGCTTCCTACACACACGGGCCATATCTAGTTCAACTCTGCTTAGGAAACTGACAAGAACAGTAGCTTCTCTTCAGTCCAATACACTGCACTTGCTGGGAACAGACGCAAGTGCTATTTGCACTGTGGATGGCAATGGGAGCGCAATAGTGACTCTTCTTAGCAGAAAACAACTCTTGCTAGTAGGACCAGAAACTGCATGGGATTCAACTCCGTTTTGGACTGGGAAACAAACGCTAGCTCGCCTTACAAGAAACACACTCTGCTTTTGAGAAAACAGCACTCTTCTACTATCCTGTGTTTCCTATAGGGCCAGAACAGTGAGCTTGCTCAGAACAAATGACCTGTGCTTCCTACACACACGGGGCATATCTAGTTCAGCTCTGCTTAGGAAACTGACAAGAACAGTAGCTTCTCTTCAGTCCAATACACTGCACTTGCTGGGAACAGACGCAAGTGCTATTTGCACTGTGTATGGCAATTGGAGCGCAATAGTGACTCTTCTTAGCAGAAAACAACTCTTGCTAGTAGGACCAGAAACTGCATGGGATTCAACTCAGTTTAGGACTGGGAAACAAACGCTAGCTCGCCTTACAAGAAACACACTCTGCTTTTGAGAAAACAGCACTCTTCTACTCTCCTGTGTTTCCCATAGGGCCAGAACAGTGAGCTTGCTCAGAACAAAAGAACTGTGCTTCCTACACACACAGGCCATATCTTGTTCAACTCTGCTTAGGAAACTGACAAGAACAGTAGCTTCTCTTCAGTCCAATACACTGCACTTGCTGGGAACAGACGCAAGTGCTATTTGCACTGTGTATGGCAATGGGAGCGCAATAGTGACTCTTGTTAGCAGAAAACCACTCTTGCTAGTAGGACCAGAAACTGCATGGGATTCAACTCCGTTTAGTACTGGGAAACAAACGCTAGCTCGCCTTACAAGAAACACACTCTGCTTTTGAGAAAACAGCACTCTTCTACTCTCCTGTGTTTCCTATAGGGCCAGAACAGGGAGCTTGCTCAGAACAAAAGAACTGTGCTTCCTACACACACGGGGCATATCTAGTTCAACTCTGCTTAGGAAACTGACAAGAACAGTAGCTTCTCTTCAGTCCGATACACTGCACTTGCTGGGAACAGACGCAAGTGCTATTTGCACTGTGGATGGCAATGGGAGCGCAATAGTGACTCTTCTTAGCAGAAAACAACTCTTGCTCGTAGGACCAGAAACTGCATGGGATTCAACTCCATTTAGGACTGGGAAACAAACGCTAGCTCGCCTTACAAGAAACACACTCTGCTTTTGAGAAAACAGCACTCTTCTACTCTCCAGTGTTTCCTCTAGTGCCAGAACAGTGAGCTTGCTCAGAACAAAAGAACTGTGCTTCCTACACACACGGGGCATATCTAGTTCAACTCTGCTTAGGAAACTGACAAGAACAGTAGCTTCTCTTCAGTCCAATACACTGCACTTGTTGGGAACATGCGCAAGTGCTATTTGCACTGTGGATGGCAATGGGAGCGCAATAGTGACTCTTCTGAGCAGAAAACAACTCTTGCTCGTAGGACCAGAAACTGCATGGGATTCAACTCCATTTTGGACTGGGAAACAAACCCTAGATCGCCTTACAAGAAACACACTCTGCTTTTGAGTAAACAGCACTCTTCTACTCTCCTGTGTTTCCTATAGGGCCAGAACAGTGAGCTTGCTCAGAACAAAAGAACTGTGCTTCCTACACACACGGGGCATATCTAGTTCAACTCTGATTAAGAAAATGACAAGAACAATAGCTTCTCTTCAGTCCAATACACTGCACTTGCTGGGAACAGACGCAAGTGCTATTTGCACTGTGTATGGCAATGGGAGCACAATAGTGAGTCTTCTTAGCATAAAACAACTCTTGCTCGTAGGACCAGAAACTGCATGGGATTCAACTCCGTTTAGGACTGGGAAACAAACGCTAGCTCGCCTTACAAGAAACACACTCTGCTTTTGAGAAAACAGCACTCTTCTACTCTCCTGTGTTTCCTATAGGGCCAGAACAGTGAGCTTGCTCAGAACAAAAGAACTGTGCTTCCTACACACACGGGGCATATCTAGTTCAACTCTGCTTAGGAAACTGACAAGAACAGTAGCTTCTCTTCAGTCCAATACACTGCACTTGCTGGGAACAGACGCAAGTGCTATTTGCACTGTGGATGGCAATGGGAGCACAATAGTGACTCTTCTTAGCAGAAAACAACTCTTGCTCGTAGGACCAGAAACTGCATGGGATTCAACTCCATTTTGGACTGGGAAACAAACGCTAGCTCGCCTTACAAGAAACACACTCTGCTTTTGAGAAAACAGCACTCTTCTACTCTCCTGTGTTTCCTATAGTGCCAGAACAGTGAGCTTGCTCAGAACAAAAGAACTGTGCTTCCTACACACACGGGGCATATCTAGTTCAACTCTGCTTAGGAAACTGACAAGAACAGTAGCTTCTCTTCACTCCAATACACTGCATTTGCTGGGAACAGACACAAGTGCTATTTGCACTGTGGATGGCAATGGGAGCGCAATAGTGACTCTTCTTAACAGAAAACAACTCTTGCTCGTAGTACCAGAAACTGCATGGGATTCAACTCCGTTTTGGACTGGGAAACAAACTCTAGATCGCCTTACAAGAAACACACTCTGCTTTTGAGAAAACAGCACTCTTCTACTCTCCTGTGTTTCCTTTAGGGCCAGAACAGTGAGCTTGCTCAGAACAAAAGAACTGTGCTTCCTACACACACGGGCCATATCTAGTTCAACTCTGCTTAGGAAACTGACAAGAACAGTAGCTTCTCTTCAGTCCAATACACTGCACTTGCTGGGAACAGACGCAAGTGCTATTTGCACTGTGGATGGCAATGGGAGCGCAATAGTGACTCTTCTTAGCAGAAAACAACTCTTGCTAGTAGGACCAGAAACTGCATGGGATTCAACTCCGTTTTGGACTGGGAAACAAATGCTAGCTCGCCTTACAAGAAACACACTCTGCTTTTGGAAAACAGCACTCTTCTACTCTCCTGTGTTTCCTCTAGGGCCAGAACAGTGAGCTTGCTCAGAATAAAAGAACTGTGCTTCCTACACACACGGGCCATGTCTAGTTCAACTCTGCTTAGGAAACTGACAAGAATAGTAGCTTCTCTTCAGTCCAATACACTGCACTTGCTGGGAACAGACACAAGTGCTATTTGCACTGTGGATGGCAATGGGAGCACAATAGTGACTCTTCTTAGCAGAAAACAACTCTTGCTCGTAGGACCAGAAACTGCATGGGATTCAACTCCGTTTAGGACTGGGAAACAAACGCTAGCTCGCCTTACAAGAAACACACTCTGCTTTTGAGAAAACAGCACTCTTCTACTCTCCTGTGTTTCCTATAGGGCCAGAACAGTGAGCTTGCTCAGAACAAAAGAACTGTGCTTCCTACACACACGGGGCATATCTAGTTCAACTCTGATTAAGAAAATGACAAGAACAATAGCTTCTCTTCAGTCCAATACACTGCACTTGCTGGGAACAGACGCAAGTGCTATTTGCACTGTGTATGGCAATGGGAGCACAATAGTGAGTCTTCTTAGCATAAAACAACTCTTGCTCGTAGGACCAGAAACTGCATGGGATTCAACTCCGTTTAGGACTGGGAAACAAACGCTAGCTCGCCTTACAAGAAACACACTCTGCTTTTGAGAAAACAGCACTCTTCTACTCTCCTGTGTTTCCTATAGGGCCAGAACAGTGAGCTTGCTCAGAACAAAAGAACTGTGCTTCCTACACACACGGGGCATATCTAGTTCAACTCTGCTTAGGAAACTGACAAGAACAGTAGCTTCTCTTCAGTCCAATACACTGCACTTGCTGGGAACAGACGCAAGTGCTATTTGCACTGTGGATGGCAATGGGAGCACAATAGTGACTCTTCTTAGCAGAAAACAACTCTTGCTCGTAGGACCAGAAACTGCATGGGATTCAACTCCATTTTGGACTGGGAAACAAACGCTAGCTCGCCTTACAAGAAACACACTCTGCTTTTGAGAAAACAGCACTCTTCTACTCTCCTGTGTTTCCTATAGTGCCAGAACAGTGAGCTTGCTCAGAACAAAAGAACTGTGCTTCCTACACACACGGGGCATATCTAGTTCAACTCTGCTTAGGAAACTGACAAGAACAGTAGCTTCTCTTCACTCCAATACACTGCATTTGCTGGGAACAGACACAAGTGCTATTTGCACTGTGGATGGCAATGGGAGCGCAATAGTGACTCTTCTTAACAGAAAACAACTCTTGCTCGTAGTACCAGAAACTGCATGGGATTCAACTCCGTTTAGGACTGGGAAACAAACGCTAGCTCGCCTTACAAGAAACACACTCTGCTTTTGAGAAAACAGCACTCTTCTACTCTCCTGTGTTTCCTTTAGGGCCAGAACAGTGAGCTTGCTCAGAACAAAAGAACTGTGCTTCCTACACACACGGGCCATATCTAGTTCAACTCTGCTTAGGAAACTGACAAGAACAGTAGCTTCTCTTCAGTCCAATACACTGCACTTGCTGGGAACAGACGCAAGTGCTATTTGCACTGTGGATGGCAATGGGAGCGCAATAGTGACTCTTCTTAGCAGAAAACAACTCTTGCTAGTAGGACCAGAAACTGCATGGGATTCAACTCCGTTTTGGACTGGGAAACAAACGCTAGCTCGCCTTACAAGAAACACACTCTGCTTTTGAGAAAACAGCACTCTTCTACTATCCTGTGTTTCCTATAGGGCCAGAACAGTGAGCTTGCTCAGAACAAATGACCTGTGCTTCCTACACACACGGGGCATATCTAGTTCAGCTCTGCTTAGGAAACTGACAAGAACAGTAGCTTCTCTTCAGTCCAATACACTGCACTTGCTGGGAACAGACGCAAGTGCTATTTGCACTGTGTATGGCAATTGGAGCGCAATAGTGACTCTTCTTAGCAGAAAACAACTCTTGCTAGTAGGACCAGAAACTGCATGGGATTCAACTCAGTTTAGGACTGGGAAACAAACGCTAGCTCGCCTTACAAGAAACACACTCTGCTTTTGAGAAAACAGCACTCTTCTACTCTCCTGTGTTTCCCATAGGGCCAGAACAGTGAGCTTGCTCAGAACAAAAGAACTGTGCTTCCTACACACACAGGCCATATCTTGTTCAACTCTGCTTAGGAAACTGACAAGAACAGTAGCTTCTCTTCAGTCCAATACACTGCACTTGCTGGGAACAGACGCAAGTGCTATTTGCACTGTGTATGGCAATGGGAGCGCAATAGTGACTCTTGTTAGCAGAAAACCACTCTTGCTAGTAGGACCAGAAACTGCATGGGATTCAACTCCGTTTAGTACTGGGAAACAAACGCTAGCTCGCCTTACAAGAAACACACTCTGCTTTTGAGAAAACAGCACTCTTCTACTCTCCTGTGTTTCCTATAGGGCCAGAACAGGGAGCTTGCTCAGAACAAAAGAACTGTGCTTCCTACACACACGGGGCATATCTAGTTCAACTCTGCTTAGGAAACTGACAAGAACAGTAGCTTCTCTTCAGTCCGATACACTGCACTTGCTGGGAACAGACGCAAGTGCTATTTGCACTGTGGATGGCAATGGGAGCGCAATAGTGACTCTTCTTAGCAGAAAACAACTCTTGCTCGTAGGACCAGAAACTGCATGGGATTCAACTCCATTTAGGACTGGGAAACAAACGCTAGCTCGCCTTACAAGAAACACACTCTGCTTTTGAGAAAACAGCACTCTTCTACTCTCCAGTGTTTCCTCTAGTGCCAGAACAGTGAGCTTGCTCAGAACAAAAGAACTGTGCTTCCTACACACACGGGGCATATCTAGTTCAACTCTGCTTAGGAAACTGACAAGAACAGTAGCTTCTCTTCAGTCCAATACACTGCACTTGTTGGGAACATGCGCAAGTGCTATTTGCACTGTGGATGGCAATGGGAGCGCAATAGTGACTCTTCTGAGCAGAAAACAACTCTTGCTCGTAGGACCAGAAACTGCATGGGATTCAACTCCATTTTGGACTGGGAAACAAACCCTAGATCGCCTTACAAGAAACACACTCTGCTTTTGAGAAAACAGCACTCTTCTACTCTCCTGTGTTTCCTATAGGGCCAGAACAGTGAGCTTGCTCAGAACAAAAGAACTGTGCTTCCTACACACACGGGGCATATCTAGTTCAACTCTGATTAAGAAAATGACAAGAACAATAGCTTCTCTTCAGTCCAATACACTGCACTTGCTGGGAACAGACGCAAGTGCTATTTGCACTGTGTATGGCAATGGGAGCACAATAGTGAGTCTTCTTAGCATAAAACAACTCTTGCTCGTAGGACCAGAAACTGCATGGGATTCAACTCCGTTTAGGACTGGGAAACAAACGCTAGCTCGCCTTACAAGAAACACACTCTGCTTTTGAGAAAACAGCACTCTTCTACTCTCCTGTGTTTCCTATAGGGCCAGAACAGTGAGCTTGCTCAGAACAAAAGAACTGTGCTTCCTACACACACGGGGCATATCTAGTTCAACTCTGCTTAGGAAACTGACAAGAACAGTAGCTTCTCTTCAGTCCAATACACTGCACTTGCTGGGAACAGACGCAAGTGCTATTTGCACTGTGGATGGCAATGGGAGCACAATAGTGACTCTTCTTAGCAGAAAACAACTCTTGCTCGTAGGACCAGAAACTGCATGGGATTCAACTCCATTTTGGACTGGGAAACAAACGCTAGCTCGCCTTACAAGAAACACACTCTGCTTTTGAGAAAACAGCACTCTTCTACTCTCCTGTGTTTCCTATAGTGCCAGAACAGTGAGCTTGCTCAGAACAAAAGAACTGTGCTTCCTACACACACGGGGCATATCTAGTTCAACTCTGCTTAGGAAACTGACAAGAACAGTAGCTTCTCTTCACTCCAATACACTGCATTTGCTGGGAACAGACACAAGTGCTATTTGCACTGTGGATGGCAATGGGAGCGCAATAGTGACTCTTCTTAACAGAAAACAACTCTTGCTCGTAGTACCAGAAACTGCATGGGATTCAACTCCGTTTTGGACTGGGAAACAAACTCTAGATCGCCTTACAAGAAACACACTCTGCTTTTGAGAAAACAGCACTCTTCTACTCTCCTGTGTTTCCTTTAGGGCCAGAACAGTGAGCTTGCTCAGAACAAAAGAACTGTGCTTCCTACACACACGGGCCATATCTAGTTCAACTCTGCTTAGGAAACTGACAAGAACAGTAGCTTCTCTTCAGTCCAATACACTGCACTTGCTGGGAACAGACGCAAGTGCTATTTGCACTGTGGATGGCAATGGGAGCGCAATAGTGACTCTTCTTAGCAGAAAACAACTCTTGCTAGTAGGACCAGAAACTGCATGGGATTCAACTCCGTTTTGGACTGGGAAACAAACGCTAGCTCGCCTTACAAGAAACACACTCTGCTTTTGGAAAACAGCACTCTTCTACTCTCCTGTGTTTCCTCTAGGGCCAGAACAGTGAGCTTGCTCAGAACAAAAGAACTGTGCTTCCTACACACACGGGCCATGTCTAGTTCAACTCTGCTTAGGAAACTGACAAGAATAGTAGCTTCTCTTCAGTCCAATACACTGCACTTGCTGGGAACAGACACAAGTGCTATTTGCACTGTGGATGGCAATGGGAGCACAATAGTGACTCTTCTTAGCAGAAAACAACTCTTGCTCGTAGGACCAGAAACTGCATGGGATTCAACTCCGTTTAGGACTCGGAAACAAACGCTAGCTCGCCTTACAAGAAACACACTCTGCTTTTGAGAAAACAGCACTCTTCTACTCTCCTGTGTTTCCTATATGGCCAGAACAGGGAGCTTGCTCATAACAAAAGAACTGTGCTTCCTACACACACGGGCCATATCTAATTCAACTCTGCTTAGGAAACTGACAAGAACAGTAGCTTCTCTTCAGTCCAATACACTGCACTTGCTGGGAACAGACGCAAGTGCTATTTGCACTGTGTATGGCAATGGGAGCGCAATAGTGACTCTTCTTAGCAGAAAACAACTCTTGCTCGTAGGACCAGAAACTGCATGGGATTCAACTCCGTTTAGGACTGGGAAACAAACGCTAGCTCGCCTTACAAGAAACACACTCTGCTTTTGAGAAAACAGCACTCTTCTACTCTCCTGTGTTTCCTCTAGGGCCAGAACAGTGAGCTTGCTCAGAACAAAAGAACTGTGCTTCCTACACACACGGGCCATATCTAGTTCAACTCTGCTTAGGAAACTGACAAAAACAGTAGCTTCTCTTCACTCAAATACACTGCACTTGCTGGGAACAGACGCAAGTGCTATTTGCACTGTGTATGGCAATGGGAGCGCAATAGTGACTCTTCTTAGCAGAAAACAACTCTTGCTCGTAGGACCAGAAACTGCATGGGATTCAACTCCGTTTAGGACTGGGAAACAAATGCTAGCTCGCCTTACAAGAAACACACTCTGCTTTTGAGAAAACAGCACTCTTCTACTCTCCTATGTTTCCTATAGGGCCAGAACAGTGAGCTTGCTCAAAACAAAAGAACTGTGCTTCCTACACACACGGGGCATATCTAGTTCAACTCTGCTTAGGAAACTGACAAGAACAGTAGCTTCTCTTCAGTCCAATACACTGCACTTGCTGGGAACAGACGCAAGTGCTATTTGCACTGTGTATGTCAATGGGAGCGCAATAGTGACTCTTCTTAGCAGAAAAAAACTCTTGCTCGTAGGACCAGAAACTGCATGGGATTCAACTCCGTTGAGGACTGGGAAACAAACGCTAGCTCGCCTTACAAGAAACACACTCTGCTTTTGAGAAAACAGCACTCTTCTACTCTCCTGTGTTTCCTATAGGGCCAGAACAGTGAGCTTGCTCAGAACAAAAGAACTGTGCTTTCTACACATACGGAGCAAATCTAGTTCAACTCTGCTTAGGAAACTGACAAGAACAGTAGCTTCTCTTCAGTCCAATACACTGCACTTGCTGGGAACAGACGCAAGTGCTATTGCACTGTGTATGGCAATGGGAGCACAATAGTGAGTCTTATTAGCAGAAAACCACTCTTGCTCTTAGGACCAGAAACTGCATGGGATTCAACTCTGTTTAGGACTGGGAAACAAACGCTAGATCGCCTTACAAGAAACACACTCTGCTTTTGAGAAAACAGCACTCTTCTACTCTCCTGTGTTTCCTATAGGGCCAGAACAGTGAGCTTGTTCAGAACAAAAGAACTGTGCTTCCTAAACACACGGGGCATATCTAGTTCAACTCTGCTTAGGAAACTGACAAGAACAGTAGCTTCTCTTCAGTCCAATACACTGCACTTCCTGGGAACAGACGCAAGTGCTATTTGTACTGTGGATGGCAATGGGAGCACAATAGTGACTCTTCTTAGCAGAAAACAACTCTTGCTCGTAGGACCAGAAACTGCATGGGATTCAACTCCGTTTAGGACTGGGAAACAAACGCTAGCTCGCCTTACAAGAAACACACTCTGCTTTTGAGAAAACAGCACTCTTCTACTCTCCTGTGTTTCCTATAGGGCCAGAACAGTGAGCTTGCTCAGAACAAAAGAACTGTGCTTCCTACACACACGGGGCATATCTACTTCAACTCTGCTTAGGAAACTGACAAGAACAGTAGCTTCTCTTCAGTCCAATACACTGCACTTGCTGGGAACAGAAGCAAGTGCTATTTGCACTGTGTATAGCAATGGGAGCGCAATAGTGACTCTTCTTAGCAGAAAACAACTCTTGCTCGTAGGACCAGAAACTGCATGGGATTCAACTCCGTTTAGGACTGGGAAACAAACGCTAGCTAGCCTTACAAGAAACACACTCTGCTTTTGAAAAAACAGCACTCTTCTACTCTCCTGTGTTTCCTATAGTGCCAGAACAGTGAGCTTGCTCAGAACAAAAGAACTGTGCTTCCTACACACACGGGCCATATCTAGTTCAACTCTGCTTAGGAAACTGACAAGAACAGTAGCTTCTCTTCAGTCCAATACACTGCACTTGCTGGGAACAGACGCAAGTGCTATTTGCACTGTGGATGGCAATGGGAGCGCAATAGTGACTTTTCTTAGCAGAAAACAACTCTTGCTCGTAGGACCAGAAACTGCATGGGATTCAACTCCGTTTAGGACTGGGAAACAAACGCTAGATCGCCTTACAAGAAACACACTCTGCTTTTGAGAAAACAGCACTCTTCTACTCTCCTGTGTTTCTTCTAGGGCCAGAACAGTGAGCTTGCTCAGAACAAAAGAACTGTGCTTCCTACACACACGGGCCATATCTAGTTCAACTCTGCTTAGGAAACTGACAAGAACAGTAGCTTCTCTTCAGTCCAATACACTGCACTTGCTGGGAACATGCGCAAGTGCTATTTGCACTGTGGATGGCAATGGGAGCGCAATAGTGACTCTTCTTAGCAGAAAACAACTCTTGCTCGTAGAACCAGAAACTGCATGGGATTCAACTCCGTTTTGGACTGGGAAACAAACGCTAGATCGCCTTACTAGAAACACACTCTGCTTTTGAGAAAACAGCACTCTTCTACTCTCCTGGTTTTCCTATAGGGCCAGAACAGTGAGCTTGCTCAGAACAAAAGAACTGTGCTTCCTACACACACGGGGCATATCTAGTTCAACTCTGCTTAGGAAACTGACAAGAACAGTAGCTTCTCTTCAGTCCAATACACTGCACTTGCTGGGAACAGAAGCAAGTGCTATTTGCACTGTGTATAGCAATGGGAGCGCAATAGTGACTCTTCTTAGCAGAAAACAACTCTTGCTCGTAGGACCAGAAACTGATGGGATTCAACTCTGTTTAGGACTGGGAAACAAACGCTAGCTCGCCTTACAAGAAACACACTCTGCTTTTGAAAAAACAGCACTCTTCTACTCTCCTGTGTTTCTTCTAGGGCCAGAACAGTGAGCTTGCTCAAAACAAAAGAACTGTGCTTCCTACACACACGGGCCATATCTAGTTCAACTCTGCTTAGGAAACTGACAAGAACAGGAGCTTCTCTTCAGTCCAATACACTGCACTTGCTGGGAACAGACGCAAGTGCTATTTGCACTGTGTATGGCAATGGGAGCGCAATAGTGACTCTTCTTAGCAGAAAAAAACTCTTGCTCGTAGGACCAGAAACTGCATGGGATTCAACTCCGTTTAGGACTGGGAAACAAACGCTAGCTCGCCTTACAAGAAACACACTCTGCTTTTGAGAAAACAGCACTCTTCTACTCTCCTGTGTTTCCTATAGGGCCAGAAAAGTGAGCTTGCTCAGAACAAAAGAACTGTGCTTTCTACACATACGGGGCAAATCTAGTTCAACTCTGCTTAGGAAACTGACAAGAACAGTAGCTTCTCTTCAGTCCAATACACTGCACTTGCTGGGAACAGACGCAAGTGCTATTTGCACTGTGTATGGCAATGGGAGCGCAATAGTGACTCTTCTTAGCAGAAAACAACTCTTGCTCGTAGGACCAGAAACTGCATGGGATTCAACTCCGTTTAGGACTGGGAAACAAACGCTAGCTCGCCTTACAAGAACCACACTCTGCTTTTGAGAAAACAGCACTCTTCTACTCTCCTGTGTTTCCTATAGGGCCAGAACAGTGAGCTTGCTCAGAACAAAAGAACTGTGCTTCCTACACACACGGGCCATATCTAGTTCAACTCTGCTTAGGAAACTGACAAGAACAGTAGCTTCTCTTCAGTCCAATACACTGCACTTGCTGGGAACATGCGCAAGTGCTATTTGCACTGTGGATGGCAATGGGAGCGCAATAGTGACTCTTCTTAGCAGAAAACAACTCTTGCTCGTAGGACCAGAAACTGCATGGGATTCAACTCCGTTTAGGACTGGGAAACAAACGCTAGATCGCCTTACAAGAAACACACTCTGCTTTTGAGAAAACAGCACTCTTCTACTCTCCTGTGTTTCCTATAGGGCCAGAACAGTGAGCTTGCTCAGAACAAAAGAACTGTGCTTCCTACACACACGGGGCAAATCTAGTTCAACTCTGATTAGGAAACTGACAAGAACAGTAGCTTCTCTTCAGTCCAATACACTGCACTTGCTGAGAACAGACGCAAGTGCTATTTGCACTGTGTATGGCAATGGGAGCACAATAGTGAGTCTTCTTAGCAGAAACCACTCTTGCTCATAGGACCAGAATATGCATGGGATTCAACTCCGTTTAGGACTGGGAAACAAACGCTAGCTCGCCTTACAAGAAACACACTCTGCTTTTCAGAAAACAGCACTCTTCTACTCTCCTGTGTTTCCTATAGGGCCAGAACAGTGAGCTTGCTCAGAACAAAAGAACTGTGCTTCCTACACACACGGGGCATATCTAGTTCAACTCTGCTTAGGAAACTGACAAGAACAGTAGCTTCTCTTCAGTCCAATACACTGCACTTGCTGGGAAAACACGCAAGTGCTGTTTGCACTGTGGAAGGCAATGGGAGCACAATAGTGACTCTTCTTAGCAGAAAACAACTCTTGCTCGTAGGACCAGAAACTGCATGGGATTCAACTCCGTTTAGGACTGGGAAACAAACGCTAGCTCGCCTTACAAGAAACACACTCTGCTTTTGAGAAAACAGCACTCTTCTACTCTCCTGTGTTTCCTATAGGGCCAGAACAGTGAGCTTGCTCAGAACAAAAGAACTGTGCTTCCTACACACACGGGGCATATCTAGTTCAACTCTGCTTAGGAAACTGACAAGAACAGTAGCTTCTCTTCAGTCCAATACACTGCACTTGCTGGGAACAGACGCAAGTGCTATTTGCACTGTGGATGGCAATGGGAGCGCAATAGTGACTCTTCTTAGCAGAAAACAACTCTTGCTCGTAGGACCAGAAACTGCATGGGATTCAACTCCGTTTAGGACTGGGAAACAAACGCTAGCTCGCCTTACAAGAAACACACTCTGCTTTTGAGAAAACAGCACTCTTCTACTCTCCTGTGTTTCCTATAGGGCCAGAACAGTGAGCTTGCTCAGAACAAAAGAACTGTGCTTCCTACACACACGGGGCATATCTAGTTCAACTCTGCTTAGGAAACTGACAAGAACAGTAGCTTCTCTTCAGTCCAATACACTGCACTTGCTGGGAACAGAAGCAAGTGCTATTTGCACTGTGTATGGCAATGGGAGCGCAATAGTGACTCTTCTTAGCAGAAAACAACTCTTGCTCGTAGGACCAGAAACTGCATGGGATTCAACTCCGTTTAGGACTGGGAAACAAACGCTAGCTCGCCTTACAAGAAACACACTCTGCTTTTGAGAAAACAGCACTCTTCTACTCTCCTGTGTTTCCTATAGGGCCAGAACAGTGAGCTTGCTCAGAACAAAAGAACTGTGCTTCCTACACACACGGGGCATATCTAGTTCAACTCTGCTTAGGAAACTGACAAGAACAGTAGCTTCTCTTCAGTCCAATACACTGCACTTGCTGGGATCAGACGCAAGTGCTATTTGCACTGTGTATGGCAATGGGAGCACAATAGTGAGTCTTCTTAGCAGAAAACAACTCTTGCTCGTAGGACCAGAAACTGCATGGGATTCAACTCCGTTTAGGACTGGGAAACAAACGCTAGATCGCCTTACAAGAAACACACTCTGCTTTTGAGAAAACAGCACTCTTCTACTCTCCTGTGTTTCCTATAGGGCCAGAACAGTGAGCTTGCTCAGAACAAAAGAACTGTGCTTCCTACACACACGGGGCAAATCTAGTTCAACTCTGATTAGGAAACTGACAAGAACAGTAGCTTCTCTTCAGTCCAATACACTGCACTTGCTGAGAACAGACGCAAGTGCTATTTGCACTGTGTATGGCAATGGGAGCACAATAGTGAGTCTTCTTAGCAGAAAACCACTCTTGCTCATAGGACCAGAAACTGCATGGGATTCAACTCCGTTTAGGACTGGGAAACAAACGCTAGCTCGCCTTACAAGAATCACACTCTGCTTTTGAGAAAACAGCACTCTTCTACTCTCCTGTGTTTCCTATAGGGCCAGAACAGTGAGCTTGCTCAGAACAAAAGAACTGTGCTTCCTACACACACGGGGCATATCTAGTTCAACTCTGCTTAGGAAACTGACAAGAACAGTAGCTTCTCTTCAGTCCAATACACTGCACTTGCTGGGAAAACACGCAAGTGCTGTTTGCACTGTGGAAGGCAATGGGAGCACAATAGTGACTCTTCTTAGCAGAAAACAACTCTTGCTCGTAGGACCAGAAACTGCATGGGATTCAACTCCGTTTAGGACTGGGAAACAAACGCTAGCTCGCCTTACAAGAAACACACTCTGCTTTTGAGAAAACAGCACTCTTCTACTCTCCTGTGTTTCCTATAGGGCCAGAACAGTGAGCTTGCTCAGAACAAAAGAACTGTGCTTCCTACACACACGGGGCATATCTAGTTCAACTCTGCTTAGGAAACTGACAAGAACAGTAGCTTCTCTTCAGTCCAATACACTGCACTTCCTGGGAAAAGACGCAAGTGCTATTTGCACTGTGGATGGCAATGGGAGCGCAATAGTGACTCTTCTTAGCAGAAAACAACTCTTGCTCGTAGGACCAGAAACTGCATGGGATTCAACTCCGTTTAGGACTGGGAAACAAACGCTAGCTCGCCTTACAAGAAACACACTCTGCTTTTGAGAAAACAGCACTCTTCTACTCTCCTGTGTTTCCTTTAGGGCCAGAACAGTGAGCTTGCTCAGAACAAAAGAACTGTGCTTCCTACACACACGGGGCATATCTAGTTCAACTCTGCTTAGGAAACTGACAAGAACAGTAGCTTCTCTTCAGTCCAATACACTGCACTTGCTGGGAACAGAAGCAAGTGCTATTTGCACTGTGTATTTCAATGGGAGCGCAATAGTGACTCTTCTTAGCAGAAAACAACTCTTGCTCGTAGGACCAGAAACTGCATGGGATTCAACTCCGTTTAGGACTGGGAAACAAACGCTAGCTTGCCTTACAAGAAACACACTCTGCTTTTGAGAAAACAGCACTCTTCTACTCTCCTGTGTTTCCTCTAGGGCCAGAACAGTGAGCTTGTTCAGAACAAAAGAACTGTGCTTCCTAAACACACGGGGCATATCTAGTTCAACTCTGCTTAGGAAACTGACAAGAACAGTAGCTTCTCTTCAGTCCAATACACTGCACTTCCTGGGAACAGACGCAAGTGCTATTTGCACTGTGGATGGCAATGGGAGCACAATAGTGACTCTTCTTAGCAGAAAACAACTCTTGCTCGTAGGACCAGAAACTGCATGGGATTCAACTCCGTTTAGGACTGGGAAACAAAGGCTAGCTCGCCTTACAAGAAACACACTCTGCTTTTGAGAAAACAGCACTCTTCTACTCTCCTGTGTTTCCTATAGGGCCAGAACAGTGAGCTTGCTCAGAACAAAAGAACTGTGCTTCCTACACACACGGGGCATATCTACTTCAACTCTGCTTAGGAAACTGACAAGAACAGTAGCTTCTCTTCAGTCCAATACACTGCACTTGCTGGGAACAGAAGCAAGTGCTATTTGCACTGTGTATAGCAATGGGAGCGCAATAGTGACTCTTCTTAGCAGAAAACAACTCTTGCTCGTAGGACCAGAAACTGCATGGGATTCAACTCCGTTTAGGACTGGGAAACAAACGCTAGATCGCCTTACAAGAAACACACTCTGCTTTTGAGAAAACAGCACTCTTCTACTCTCCTGTGTTTCTTCTAGGGCCAGAACAGTGAGCTTGCTCAGAACAAAAGAACTGTGCTTCCTACACACACGGGCCATATCTAGTTCAACTCTGCTTAGGAAACTGACAAGAACAGTAGCTTCTCTTCAGTCCAATACACTGCACTTGCTGGGAACAGACACAAGTGCTATTTGCACTGTGTATGGCAATGGGAGCGCAATAGTGACTCTTCTTAGCAGAAAACAACTCTTGCTCGTAGGACCAGAAACTGCATGGGATTCAACTCCGTTTAGGACTGGGAAACAAACGCTAGCTCGCCTTACAAGAAACACACTCTGCTTTTGAGAAAACAGCACTCTTCTACTCTCCTGTGTTTCCTATAGGGCCAGAACAGTGAGCTTGCTCAGAACAAAAGAACTGTGCTTCCTACACACACGGGGCATATCTAGTTCAACTCTGCTTAGGAAACTGACAAGAACAGTAGCTTCTCTTCAGTCCAATACACTGCACTTGCTGGGATCAGACGCAAGTGCTATTTGAACTGTGTATGGCAATGGGAGCACAATAGTGAGTCTTCTTAGCAGAAAACAACTCTTGCTCGTAGGACCAGAAACTGCATGGGATTCAACTCCGTTTAGGACTGGGAAACAAACGCTAGATCGCCTTACAAGAAACACACTCTGCTTTTGAGAAAACAGCACTCTTCTACTCTCCTGTGTTTCCTATAGGGCCAGAACAGTGAGCTTGCTCAGAACAAAAGAACTGTGTTTCCTTCACACACGGGGCAAATCTAGTTCAACTCTGATTAGGAAACTGACAAGAACAGTAGCTTCTCTTCAGTCCAATACACTGCACTTGCTGAGAACAGACGCAAGTGCTATTTGCACTGTGTATGGCAATGGGAGCACAATAGTGAGTCTTCTTAGCAGAAAACCACTCTTGCTCATAGGACCAGAAACTGCATGGGATTCAACTCCGTTTAGGACTGGGAAACAAACGCTAGCTCGCCTTACAAGAAACACACTCTGCTTTTGAGAAAACAGCACTCTTCTACTCTCCTGTGTTTCCTATAGGGCCAGAACAGTGAGCTTGCTCAGAACAAAAGAACTGTGCTTCCTACACACACGGGGCATATCTAGTTCAACTCTGCTTAGGAAACTGACAAGAACAGTAGCTTCTCTTCAGTCCAATACACTGCACTTCCTGGGAAAAGACGCAAGTGCTGTTTGCACTGTGGAAGGCAATGGGAGCACAATAGTGACTCTTCTTAGCAGAAAACAACTCTTGCTCGTAGGACCAGAAACTGCATGGGATTCAACTCCGTTTAGGACTGGGAAACAAACGCTAGCTCGCCTTACAAGAAACACACTCTGCTTTTGAGAAAACAGCACTCTTCTACTCTCCTGTGTTTCCTATAGGGCCAGAACAGTGAGCTTGCTCAGAACAAAAGAACTGTGCTTCCTACACACACGGGGCAAATCTAGTTCAACTCTGATTAGGAAACTGACAAGAACAGTAGCTTCTCTTCAGTCCAATACACTGCACTTGCTGAGAACAGACGCAAGTGCTATTTGCACTGTGTATGGCAATGGGAGCACAATAGTGAGTCTTCTTAGCAGAAAACCACTCTTGCTCATAGGACCAGAAACTGCATGGGATTCAACTCCGTTTAGGACTGGGAAACAAACGCTAGCTCGCCTTACAAGAAACACACTCTGCTTTTGAGAAAACAGCACTCTTCTACTCTCCTGTGTTTCCTATAGGGCCAGAACAGTGAGCTTGCTCAGAACAAAAGAACTGTGCTTCCTACACACACGGGGCATATCTAGTTCAACTCTGCTTAGGAAACTGACAAGAACAGTAGCTTCTCTTCAGTCCAATACACTGCACTTGCTGGGAAAACACGCAAGTGCTGTTTGCACTGTGGAAGGCAATGGGAGCACAATAGTGACTCTTCTTAGCAGAAAAAAACTCTTGCTCGTAGGACCAGAAACTGAATGGGATTCAACTCCGTTTAGGACTGGGAAACAAACGCTAGCTCGCCTTACAAGAAACACACTCTGCTTTTGAGAAAACAGCACTCTTCTACTCTCCTGTGTTTCCTATAGGGCCAGAACAGTGAGCTTGCTCAGAACAAAAGAACTGTGCTTCCTACACACACGGGGCATATCTAGTTCAACTCTGCTTAGGAAACTGACAAGAACAGTAGCTTCTCTTCAGTCCAATACACTGCACTTCCTGGGAAAAGACGCAAGTGCTATTTGCACTGTGGATGGCAATGGGAGCGCAATAGTGACTCTTCTTAGCAGAAAACAACTCTTGCTCGTAGGACCAGAAACTGCATGGGATTCAACTCCGTTTAGGACTGGGAAACAAACGCTAGCTCGCCTTACAAGAAACACACTCTGCTTTTGAGAAAACAGCACTCTTCTACTCTCCTGTGTTTCCTTTAGGGCCAGAACAGTGAGCTTGCTCAGAACAAAAGAACTGTGCTTCCTACACACACGGGGCATATCTAGTTCAACTCTGCTTAGGAAACTGACAAGAACAGTAGCTTCTCTTCAGTCCAATACACTGCACTTGCTGGGAACAGAAGCAAGTGCTATTTGCACTGTGTATTTCAATGGGAGCGCAATAGTGACTCTTCTTAGCAGAAAACAACTCTTGCTCGTAGGACCAGAAACTGCATGGGATTCAACTCCGTTTAGGACTGGGAAACAAACGCTAGCTCGCCTTACAAGAAACACACTCTGCTTTTGAGAAAACAGCACTCTTCTACTCTCCTGTGTTTCCTCTAGGGCCAGAACAGTGAGCTTTCTCAGAACAAAAGAACTGTGCTTCCTACACACACGGGGCATATCTAGTTCAACTCTGCTTAGGAAACTGACAAGAACAGTAGCTTCTCTTCAGTCCAATACACTGCACTTGCTGGGAACAGACGCAAGTGCTATTTGCACTGTGTATGGCAATGGGAGCGCAATAGTGACTCTTCTTAGCAGAAAACAACTCTTGCTCGTAGGACCAGAAACTGCATGGGATTCAACTCCGTTGAGGACTGGGAAACAAACGCTAGCTCGCCTTACAAGAAACACACTCTGCTTTTGAGAAAACAGCACTCTTCTACTCTCCTGTGTTTCCTATAGGGCCAGAACAGTGAGCTTGCTCAGAACAAAAGAACTGTGCTTCCTACACACACGGGGCATATCTAGTTCAACTCTGCTTAGGAAACTGACAAGAACAGTAGCTTCTCTTCAGTACAATACACTGCACTTGCTGGGAAAACACGCAAGTGCTATTTGCACTGTGGATGGCAATGGGAGCACAATAGTGACTCTTCTTAGCAGAAAACAACTCTTGCTCGTAGGACCAGAAACTGCATGGGATTCAACTCCGTTTAGGACTGGGAAACAAACGCTAGCTTGCCTTACAAGAAACACACTCTGCTTTTGAGAAAACAGCACTCTTCTACTCTCCTGTGTTTCCTCTAGGGCCAGAACAGTGAGCTTGCTCAGAACAAAAGAACTGTGCTTCCTGCACACACGGGCCATATCTAGTTCAACTCTGCTTAGGAAACTGACAAGAACAGGAGCTTCTCTTCAGTCCAATACACTGCACTTGCTGGGAACAGACGCAAGTGCTATTTGCACTGTGTATGGCAATGGGAGCGCAATAGTGACTCTTCTTAGCAGAAAACAACTCTTGCTCGTAGGACCAGAAACTGCATGGGATTCAACTCCGTTTAGGACTGGGAAACAAACGCTAGCTCGCCTTACAAGAAACACACTCTGCTTTTGAGAAAACAGCACTCTTCTACTCTCCTGTGTTTCCTCTAGGGCCAGAACAGTGAGCTTGCTCAGAACAAAAGAACTGTGCTTCCTACACACACGGGCCATATCTAGTTCAACTCTGCTTAGGAAACTGACAAGAACAGTAGCTTCTCTTCAGTCCAATACACTGCACTTGCTGGGAACAGACGCAAGTTCTATTTGCACTGTGGATGGCAATGGGAGCACAATAGTGAGTCTTCTTAGCAGAAAACCACTCTTGCTCGTAGGACCAGAAACTGCATGGGATTCAACTCCGTTTAGGACTGGGAAACAAACGCTAGCTCGCCTTACAAGAAACACACTCTGCTTTTGAGAAAACAGCACTCTTCTACTCTCCTGTGTTTCCTATAGGGCCAGAACAGTGAGCTTGCTCAGAACAAAAGAACTGTGCTTCCTACACACACGGGGCATATCTAGTTCAACTCTGCTTAGAAAACTGACAAGAACAGTAGATTCTCTTCAGTCCAATACACTGCACTTGCTGGGAAGAGACGCAAGTGCTATTTGCACTGTGGATGGCAATGGGAGCGCAATAATGGCTCTTCTTAGCAGAAAACAACTCTTGCTCGTAGGACTACAAACTGCATGGGATTCAACTCCGTTTTGGACTGGGAAACAAATGCTAGATCGCCTTACAAGAAACACACTCTGCTTTTGAGAAAACAGCACTCTTCTACTCTCCTGTGTTTCCTATAGGGCCAGAACAGTGAGCTTGCTCAGAACAAAAGAACTGTGCTTCCTACACACACGGGGCATATCTAGTTCAACTCTGCTTAGGAAACTGACAAGAACAGTAGCTTCTCTTCAGTCCAATACACTGCACTTGCTGGGAACAGAAGCAAGTGCTATTTGCACTGTGTATAGCAATGGGAGCGCAATAGTGACTCTTCTTAGAAGAAAACAACTCTTGCTCGTAGGACCAGAAACTGCATGGGAATCAACTCCGTTTAGGACTGGGAAACAAACGCTAGCTCGCCTTACAAGAAACACACTCTGCTTTTGAAAAAACAGCACTCTTCTACTCTCCTGTGTTTCCTATAGTGCCAGAACAGTGAGCTTGCTCAGAACAAAAGAACTGTGCTTCCTACACACACGGGCCATATCTAGTTCAACTCTGCTTAGGAAACTGACAAGAACAGTAGCTTCTCTTCAGTCCAATACACTGCACTTGCTGGGAACAGACGCAAGTGCTATTTGCACTGTGCATGGCAATGGAGGCGCAATAGTGACTCTTCTTAGCAGAAAACAACTCTTGCTAGTAGGACCAGAAACTGCATGGGATTCAACTCCGTTTAGGACTGGGAAACAAACGCTAGCTCGCCTTACAAGAAACACACTCTGCTTTTGAGAAAACAGCACTCTTCTACTCTCCTGTGTTTCCTATAGGGCCAGAACAGTGAGCTTGCTCAGAACAAAAGAACTGTGCTTCCTACACACAAGGGGCATATCTAGTTCAACTCTGCTTAGGAAACTGACAAGAACAGTAGCTTCTCTTCAGTCAAATACACTGCACTTGCTGGGAACAGACACAAGTGCTATTTGCACTGTGTATGGCAATGGGAGCGCAATAGTGACTCTTCTTAGCAGAAAACAACTCTTGCTCGTAGGACCAGAAACTGCATGGGATTCAACTCCGTTTAGGACTGGGAAACAAACGCTAGCTCGCCTTACAAGAAACACACTCTGCTTTTGAGAAAACAGCACTCTTCTACTCTCCTGTGTTTCCTATAGGGCCAGAACAGTGAGCTTGCTCAGAACAAAAGAACTGTGCTTTCTACACATACGGGGCAAATCTAGTTCAACTCTGCTTAGGAAACTGACAAGAACAGTAGCTTCTCTTCAGTCCAATACACTGCACTTGCTGGGAACAGACGCAAGTGCTATTTGCACTGTGTATGGCAATGGGAGCACAATAGTGAGTCTTCTTAGCAGAAAACCACTCTTGCTCTTAGGACCAGAAACTGCATGGGATTCAACTCCGTTTAGGACTGGGAAACAAACGCTAGCTCGCCTTACAAGAAACACACTCTGCTTTTGAGAAAACAGCACTCTTCTACTCTCCTGTGTTTCCTATAGGGCCAGAACAGTGAGCTTGCTCAGAACAAAAGAACTGTGCTTCCTACACACACGGGCCATATCTAGTTCAACTCTGCTTAGGAAACTGACAAGAACAGTAGCTTCTCTTCAGTCCAATACACTGCACTTGCTGGGAACAGACGCAAGTGCTATTTGCACTGTGTATGGCAATGGGAGCGCAATAGTGACTCTTCTTAGCAGAAAACAACTCTTGCTCGTAGGACCAGAAACTGCATGGGATTCAACTCCGTTTAGGACTGGAAACAAACGCTAGCTCGCCTTACAAGAAACACACTCTGCTTTTGAGAAAACAGCACTCTTCTACTCTCCTGTTTCCTCTAGGGCCAGAACAGTGAGCTTGCTCAGAACAAAAGAACTGTGCTTCCTACACACACGGGGCATATCTAGTTCAACTCTGCTTAGGAAACTGACAAGAACACTAGCTCCTCATCAGTCCAATACACTGCACTTGCTGGGAACAGACGCAAGTGCTATTTGCACTGTGTATGGCAATGGGAGCGCAATAGTGACTCTTCTTAGCAGAAAACAACTCTTGCTCGTAGGACCAGAAACTGCATGGGATTCAACTCCGTTGAGGACTGGGAAACAAACGCTAGCTCGCCTTACAAGAAACACACTCTGCTTTTGAGAAAACAGCACTCTTCTACTCTCCTGTGTTTCCTATAGGGCCAGAACAGTGAGCTTGCTCAGAACAAAAGAACTGTGCTTCCTACACACACGGGGCATATCTAGTTCAACTCTGCTTAGGAAACTGACAAGAACAGTAGCTTCTCTTCAGTACAATACACTGCACTTGCTGGGAAAACACGCAAGTGCTATTTGCACTGTGGATGGCAATGGGAGCGCAATAGTGACTCTTCTTAGCAGAAAACAACTCTTGCTCGTAGGACCAGTAACTGCATGGGATTCAACTCCATTTAGGACTGGGAAACAAACGCTAGCTTGCCTTACAAGAAACACATTCTGCTTTTGAGAAAACAGCACTCTTCTACTCTCCTGTGTTTCCTCTAGGGCCAGAACAGTGAGCTTGCTCAGAACAAAAGAACTGTGCTTCCTACACACACGGGCCATATCTAGTTCAACTCTGCTTAGGAAACTGACAAGAACAGGAGCTTCTCTTCAGTCCAATACACTGCACTTGCTGGGAACAGACGCAAGTGCTATTTGCACTGTGTATGGCAATGGGAGCGCAATAGTGACTCTTCTTAGCAGAAAACAACTCTTGCTCGTAGGACCAGAAACTGCATGGGATTCAACTCCGTTTAGGACTGGGAAACAAACGCTAGCTCGCCTTACAAGAAACACACTCTGCTTTTGAGAAAACAGCACTCTTCTACTCTCCTGTGTTTCCTCTAGGGCCAGAACAGTGAGCTTGCTCAGAACAAAAGAACTGTGCTTCCTACACACACGGGCCATATCTAGTTCAACTCTGCTTAGGAAACTGACAAGAACAGTAGCTTCTCTTCAGTCCAATACACTGCACTTGCTGGGAACAGACGCAAGTTCTATTTGCACTGTGGATGGCAATGGGAGCACAATAGTGAGTCTTCTTAGCAGAAAACCACTCTTGCTCGTAGGACCAGAAACTGCATGGGATTCAACTCCGTTTAGGACTGGGAAACAAACGCTAGCTCGCCTTACAAGAAACACACTCTGCTTTTGAGAAAACAGCACTCTTCTACTCTCCTGTGTTTCCTATAGGGCCAGAACAGTGAGCTTGCTCAGAACAAAAGAACTGTGCTTCCTACACACAAGGGGCATATCTAGTTCAACTCTGCTTAGGAAACTGACAAGAACAGTAGCTTCTCTTCAGTCAAATACACTGCACTTGCTGGGAACAGACACAAGTGCTATTTGCACTGTGTATGGCAATGGGAGCGCAATAGTGACTCTTCTTAGCAGAAAACAACTCTTGCTCGTAGGACCAGAAACTGCATGGGATTCAACTCCGTTTAGGACTGGGAAACAAACGCTAGCTCGCCTTACAAGAAACACACTCTGCTTTTGAGAAAACAGCACTCTTCTACTCTCCTGTGTTTCCTATAGGGCCAGAACAGTTAGCTTGCTCAGAACAAAAGAACTGTGCTTTCTACACATACGGGGCAAATCTAGTTCAACTCTGCTTAGGAAACTGACAAGAACAGTAGCTTCTCTTCAGTCCAATACACTGCACTTGCTGGGAACAGACGCAAGTGCTATTTGCACTGTGTATGGCAATGGGAGCACAATAGTGAGTCTTCTTAGCAGAAAACCACTCTTGCTCTTAGGACCAGAAACTGCATGGGATTCAACTCCGTTTAGGACTGGGAAACAAACGCTAGCTCGCCTTACAAGAAACACACTCTGCTTTTGAGAAAACAGCACTCTTCTACTCTCCTGTGTTTCCTATAGGGCCAGAACAGTGAGCTTGCTCAGAACAAAAGAACTGTGCTTCCTACACACACGGGCCATATCTAGTTCAACTCTGCTTAGGAAACTGACAAGAACAGTAGCTTCTCTTCAGTCCAATACACTGCACTTGCTGGGAACAGACGCAAGTGCTATTTGCACTGTGTATGGCAATGGGAGCGCAATAGTGACTCTTCTTAGCAGAAAACAACTCTTGCTCGTAGGACCAGAAACTGCATGGGATTCAACTCCGTTTAGGACTGGAAACAAACGCTAGCTCGCCTTACAAGAAACACACTCTGCTTTTGAGAAAACAGCACTCTTCTACTCTCCTGTTTCCTCTAGGGCCAGAACAGTGAGCTTGCTCAGAACAAAAGAACTGTGCTTCCTACACACACGGGGCATATCTAGTTCAACTCTGCTTAGGAAACTGACAAGAACACTAGCTCCTCATCAGTCCAATACACTGCACTTGCTGGGAACAGACGCAAGTGCTATTTGCACTGTGTATGGCAATGGGAGCGCAATAGTGACTCTTCTTAGCAGAAAACAACTCTTGCTCGTAGGACCAGAAACTGCATGGGATTCAACTCCGTTGAGGACTGGGAAACAAACGCTAGCTCGCCTTACAAGAAACACACTCTGCTTTTGAGAAAACAGCACTCTTCTACTCTCCTGTGTTTCCTATAGGGCCAGAACAGTGAGCTTGCTCAGAACAAAAGAACTGTGCTTCCTACACACACGGGGCATATCTAGTTCAACTCTGCTTAGGAAACTGACAAGAACAGTAGCTTCTCTTCAGTACAATACACTGCACTTGCTGGGAAAACACGCAAGTGCTATTTGCACTGTGGATGGCAATGGGAGCGCAATAGTGACTCTTCTTAGCAGAAAACAACTCTTGCTCGTAGGACCAGTAACTGCATGGGATTCAACTCCATTTAGGACTGGGAAACAAACGCTAGCTTGCCTTACAAGAAACACATTCTGCTTTTGAGAAAACAGCACTCTTCTACTCTCCTGTGTTTCCTCTAGGGCCAGAACAGTGAGCTTGCTCAGAACAAAAGAACTGTGCTTCCTACACACACGGGCCATATCTAGTTCAACTCTGCTTAGGAAACTGACAAGAACAGGAGCTTCTCTTCAGTCCAATACACTGCACTTGCTGGGAACAGACGCAAGTGCTATTTGCACTGTGTATGGCAATGGGAGCGCAATAGTGACTCTTCTTAGCAGAAAACAACTCTTGCTCGTAGGACCAGAAACTGCATGGGATTCAACTCCGTTTAGGACTGGGAAACAAACGCTAGCTCGCCTTACAAGAAACACACTCTGCTTTTGAGAAAACAGCACTCTTCTACTCTCCTGTGTTTCCTCTAGGGCCAGAACAGTGAGCTTGCTCAGAACAAAAGAACTGTGCTTCCTACACACACGGGCCATATCTAGTTCAACTCTGCTTAGGAAACTGACAAGAACAGTAGCTTCTCTTCAGTCCAATACACTGCACTTGCTGGGAACAGACGCAAGTTCTATTTGCACTGTGGATGGCAATGGGAGCACAATAGTGAGTCTTCTTAGCAGAAAACCACTCTTGCTCGTAGGACCAGAAACTGCATGGGATTCAACTCCGTTTAGGACTGGGAAACAAACGCTAGCTCGCCTTACAAGAAACACACTCTGCTTTTGAGAAAACAGCACTCTTCTACTCTCCTGTGTTTCCTATAGGGCCAGAACAGTGAGCTTGCTCAGAACAAAAGAACTGTGCTTCCTACACACACGGGGCATATCTAGTTCAACTCTGCTTAGAAAACTGACAAGAACAGTAGATTCTCTTCAGTCCAATACACTGTACTTGCTGGGAACAGACGCAAGTGCTATTTGCACTGTGGATGGCAAAGGGAGCGCAATAATGGCTCTTCTTAGCAGAAAACAACTCTTGCTCGTAGGACTACAAACTGCATGGGATTCAACTCCGTTTTGGACTGGGAAACAAATGCTAGATCGCCTTACAAGAAACACACTCTGCTTTTGAGAAAACAGCACTCTTCTACTCTCCTGTGTTTCCTATAGGGCCAGAACAGTGAGCTTGCTCAGAACAAAAGAACTGTGCTTCCTACACACACGGGGCATATCTAGTTCAACTCTGCTTAGGAAACTGACAAGAACAGTAGCTTCTCTTCAGTCCAATACACTGCACTTGCTGGGAACAGAAGCAAGTGCTATTTGCACTGTGTATAGCAATGGGAGCGCAATAGTGACTCTTCTTAGCAGAAAACAACTCTTGCTCGTAGGACCAGAAACTGCATGGGAATCAACTCCGTTTAGGACTGGGAAACAAACGCTAGCTCGCCTTACAAGAAACACACTCTGCTTTTGAAAAAACAGCACTCTTCTACTCTCCTGTGTTTCCTATAGTGCCAGAACAGTGAGCTTGCTCAGAACAAAAGAACTGTGCTTCCTACACACACGGGCCATATCTAGTTCAACTCTGCTTAGGAAACTGACAAGAACAGTAGCTTCTCTTCAGTCCAATACACTGCACTTGCTGGGAACAGACGCAAGTGCTATTTGCACTGTGGATGGCAATGGGAGCGCAATAGTGACTCTTCTTAGCAGAAAACAACTCTTGCTAGTAGGACCAGAAACTGCATGGGATTCAACTCCGTTTAGGACTGGGAAACAAACGCTAGCTCGCCTTACAAGAAACACATTCTGCTTTTGAGAAAACAGCACTCTTCTACTCTCCTGTGTTTCCTATAGGGCCAGAACAGTGAGCTTGCTCAGAACAAAAGAACTGTGCTTCCTACACACAAGGGGCATATCTAGTTCAACTCTGCTTAGGAAACTGACAAGAACAGTAGCTTCTCTTCAGTACAATACACTGCACTTGCTGGGAAAACACGCAAGTGCTATTTGCACTGTGGATGGCAATGGGAGCGCAATAGTGACTCTTCTTAGCAGAAAACAACTCTTGCTCGTAGGACCAGAAACTGCATGGGATTCAACTCCGTTTAGGACTGGGAAACAAACGCTAGCTTGCCTTACAAGAAACACATTCTGCTTTTGAGAAAACAGCACTCTTCTACTCTCCTGTGTTTCCTCTAGGGCCAGAACAGTGAGCTTGCTCAGAACAAAAGAACTGTGCTTCCTACACACACGGGCCATATCTAGTTCAACTCTGCTTAGGAAACTGACAAGAACAGTAGCTTCTCTTCAGTCCAATACACTGCACTTGCTGGGAACAGACGCAAGTTCTATTTGCACTGTGGATGGCAATGGGAGCACAATAGTGAGTCTTCTTAGCAGAAAACCACTCTTGCTCGTAGGACCAGAAACTGCATGGGATTCAACTCCGTTTAGGACTGGGAAACAAACGCTAGCTCGCCTTACAAGAAACACACTCTGCTTTTGAGAAAACAGCACTCTTCTACTCTCCTGTGTTTCCTATAGGGCCAGAACAGTGAGCTTGCTCAGAACAAAAGAACTGTGCTTCCTACACACAAGGGGCATATCTAGTTCAACTCTGCTTAGGAAACTGACAAGAACAGTAGCTTCTCTTCAGTCAAATACACTGCACTTGCTGGGAACAGACACAAGTGCTATTTGCACTGTGTATGGCAATGGGAGCGCAATAGTGACTCTTCTTAGCAGAAAACAACTCTTGCTCGTAGGACCAGAAACTGCATGGGATTCAACTCCGTTTAGGACTGGGAAACAAACGCTAGCTCGCCTTACAAGAAACACACTCTGCTTTTGAGAAAACAGCACTCTTCTACTCTCCTGTGTTTCCTATAGGGCCAGAACAGTTAGCTTGCTCAGAACAAAAGAACTGTGCTTTCTACACATACGGGGCAAATCTAGTTCAACTCTGCTTAGGAAACTGACAAGAACAGTAGCTTCTCTTCAGTCCAATACACTGCACTTGCTGGGAACAGACGCAAGTGCTATTTGCACTGTGTATGGCAATGGGAGCACAATAGTGAGTCTTCTTAGCAGAAAACCACTCTTGCTCTTAGGACCAGAAACTGCATGGGATTCAACTCCGTTTAGGACTGGGAAACAAACGCTAGCTCGCCTTACAAGAAACACACTCTGCTTTTGAGAAAACAGCACTCTTCTACTCTCCTGTGTTTCCTATAGGGCCAGAACAGTGAGCTTGCTCAGAACAAAAGAACTGTGCTTCCTACACACACGGGCCATATCTAGTTCAACTCTGCTTAGGAAACTGACAAGAACAGTAGCTTCTCTTCAGTCCAATACACTGCACTTGCTGGGAACAGACGCAAGTGCTATTTGCACTGTGTATGGCAATGGGAGCGCAATAGTGACTCTTCTTAGCAGAAAACAACTCTTGCTCGTAGGACCAGAAACTGCATGGGATTCAACTCCGTTTAGGACTGGAAACAAACGCTAGCTCGCCTTACAAGAAACACACTCTGCTTTTGAGAAAACAGCACTCTTCTACTCTCCTGTTTCCTCTAGGGCCAGAACAGTGAGCTTGCTCAGAACAAAAGAACTGTGCTTCCTACACACACGGGGCATATCTAGTTCAACTCTGCTTAGGAAACTGACAAGAACACTAGCTCCTCATCAGTCCAATACACTGCACTTGCTGGGAACAGACGCAAGTGCTATTTGCACTGTGTATGGCAATGGGAGCGCAATAGTGACTCTTCTTAGCAGAAAACAACTCTTGCTCGTAGGACCAGAAACTGCATGGGATTCAACTCCGTTGAGGACTGGGAAACAAACGCTAGCTCGCCTTACAAGAAACACACTCTGCTTTTGAGAAAACAGCACTCTTCTACTCTCCTGTGTTTCCTATAGGGCCAGAACAGTGAGCTTGCTCAGAACAAAAGAACTGTGCTTCCTACACACACGGGGCATATCTAGTTCAACTCTGCTTAGGAAACTGACAAGAACAGTAGCTTCTCTTCAGTACAATACACTGCACTTGCTGGGAAAACACGCAAGTGCTATTTGCACTGTGGATGGCAATGGGAGCGCAATAGTGACTCTTCTTAGCAGAAAACAACTCTTGCTCGTAGGACCAGTAACTGCATGGGATTCAACTCCATTTAGGACTGGGAAACAAACGCTAGCTTGCCTTACAAGAAACACATTCTGCTTTTGAGAAAACAGCACTCTTCTACTCTCCTGTGTTTCCTCTAGGGCCAGAACAGTGAGCTTGCTCAGAACAAAAGAACTGTGCTTCCTACACACACGGGCCATATCTAGTTCAACTCTGCTTAGGAAACTGACAAGAACAGGAGCTTCTCTTCAGTCCAATACACTGCACTTGCTGGGAACAGACGCAAGTGCTATTTGCACTGTGTATGGCAATGGGAGCGCAATAGTGACTCTTCTTAGCAGAAAACAACTCTTGCTCGTAGGACCAGAAACTGCATGGGATTCAACTCCGTTTAGGACTGGGAAACAAACGCTAGCTCGCCTTACAAGAAACACACTCTGCTTTTGAGAAAACAGCACTCTTCTACTCTCCTGTGTTTCCTCTAGGGCCAGAACAGTGAGCTTGCTCAGAACAAAAGAACTGTGCTTCCTACACACACGGGCCATATCTAGTTCAACTCTGCTTAGGAAACTGACAAGAACAGTAGCTTCTCTTCAGTCCAATACACTGCACTTGCTGGGAACAGACGCAAGTTCTATTTGCACTGTGGATGGCAATGGGAGCACAATAGTGAGTCTTCTTAGCAGAAAACCACTCTTGCTCGTAGGACCAGAAACTGCATGGGATTCAACTCCGTTTAGGACTGGGAAACAAACGCTAGCTCGCCTTACAAGAAACACACTCTGCTTTTGAGAAAACAGCACTCTTCTACTCTCCTGTGTTTCCTATAGGGCCAGAACAGTGAGCTTGCTCAGAACAAAAGAACTGTGCTTCCTACACACACGGGGCATATCTAGTTCAACTCTGCTTAGAAAACTGACAAGAACAGTAGATTCTCTTCAGTCCAATACACTGTACTTGCTGGGAACAGACGCAAGTGCTATTTGCACTGTGGATGGCAAAGGGAGCGCAATAATGGCTCTTCTTAGCAGAAAACAACTCTTGCTCGTAGGACTACAAACTGCATGGGATTCAACTCCGTTTTGGACTGGGAAACAAATGCTAGATCGCCTTACAAGAAACACACTCTGCTTTTGAGAAAACAGCACTCTTCTACTCTCCTGTGTTTCCTATAGGGCCAGAACAGTGAGCTTGCTCAGAACAAAAGAACTGTGCTTCCTACACACACGGGGCATATCTAGTTCAACTCTGCTTAGGAAACTGACAAGAACAGTAGCTTCTCTTCAGTCCAATACACTGCACTTGCTGGGAACAGAAGCAAGTGCTATTTGCACTGTGTATAGCAATGGGAGCGCAATAGTGACTCTTCTTAGCAGAAAACAACTCTTGCTCGTAGGACCAGAAACTGCATGGGAATCAACTCCGTTTAGGACTGGGAAACAAACGCTAGCTCGCCTTACAAGAAACACACTCTGCTTTTGAAAAAACAGCACTCTTCTACTCTCCTGTGTTTCCTATAGTGCCAGAACAGTGAGCTTGCTCAGAACAAAAGAACTGTGCTTCCTACACACACGGGCCATATCTAGTTCAACTCTGCTTAGGAAACTGACAAGAACAGTAGCTTCTCTTCAGTCCAATACACTGCACTTGCTGGGAACAGACGCAAGTGCTATTTGCACTGTGCATGGCAATGGGAGCGCAATAGTGACTCTTCTTAGCAGAAAACAACTCTTGCTAGTAGGACCAGAAACTGCATGGGATTCAACTCCGTTTAGGACTGGGAAACAAACGCTAGCTCGCCTTACAAGAAACACATTCTGCTTTTGAGAAAACAGCACTCTTCTACTCTCCTGTGTTTCCTATAGGGCCAGAACAGTGAGCTTGCTCAGAACAAAAGAACTGTGCTTCCTACACACAAGGGGCATATCTAGTTCAACTCTGCTTAGGAAACTGACAAGAACAGTAGCTTCTCTTCAGTACAATACACTGCACTTGCTGGGAAAACACGCAAGTGCTATTTGCACTGTGGATGGCAATGGGAGCGCAATAGTGACTCTTCTTAGCAGAAAACAACTCTTGCTCGTAGGACCAGAAACTGCATGGGATTCAACTCCGTTTAGGACTGGGAAACAAACGCTAGCTTGCCTTACAAGAAACACATTCTGCTTTTGAGAAAACAGCACTCTTCTACTCTCCTGTGTTTCCTCTAGGGCCAGAACAGTGAGCTTGCTCAGAACAAAAGAACTGTGCTTCCTACACACACGGGCCATATCTAGTTCAACTCTGCTTAGGAAACTGACAAGAACAGGAGCTTCTCTTCAGTCCAATACACTGCACTTGCTGGGAACAGACGCAAGTGCTATTTGCACTGTGTATGGCAATGGGAGCGCAATAGTGACTCTTCTTAGCAGAAAACAACTCTTGCTCGTAGGACCAGAAACTGCATGGGATTCAACTCCGTTTAGGACTGGGAAACAAACGCTAGCTCGCCTTACAAGAAACACACTCTGCTTTTGAGAAAACAGCACTCTTCTACTCTCCTGTGTTTCCTCTAGGGCCAGAACAGTGAGCTTGCTCAGAACAAAAGAACTGTGCTTCCTACACACACGGGCCATATCTAGTTCAACTCTGCTTAGGAAACTGACAAGAACAGTAGCTTCTCTTCAGTCCAATACACTGCACTTGCTGGGAACAGACGCAAGTTCTATTTGCACTGTGGATGGCAATGGGAGCACAATAGTGAGTCTTCTTAGCAGAAAACCACTCTTGCTCGTAGGACCAGAAACTGCATGGGATTCAACTCCGTTTAGGACTGGGAAACAAACGCTAGCTCGCCTTACAAGAAACACACTCTGCTTTTGAGAAAACAGCACTCTTCTACTCTCCTGTGTTTCCTATAGGGCCAGAACAGTGAGCTTGCTCAGAACAAAAGAACTGTGCTTCCTACACACACGGGGCATATCTAGTTCAACTCTGCTTAGAAAACTGACAAGAACAGTAGATTCTCTTCAGTCCAATACACTGCACTTGCTGGGAACAGACGCAAGTGCTATTTGCACTGTGGATGGCAATGGGAGCGCAATAATGGCTCTTCTTAGCAGAAAACAACTCTTGCTCGTAGGACTACAAACTGCATGGGATTCAACTCCGTTTTGGACTGGGAAACAAATGCTAGATCGCCTTACAAGAAACACACTCTGCTTTTGAGAAAACAGCACTCTTCTACTCTCCTGTGTTTCCTATAGGGCCAGAACAGTGAGCTTGCTCAGAACAAAAGAACTGTGCTTCCTACACACACGGGGCATATCTAGTTCAACTCTGCTTAGGAAACTGACAAGAACAGTAGCTTCTCTTCAGTCCAATACACTGCACTTGCTGGGAACAGAAGCAAGTGCTATTTGCACTGTGTATAGCAATGGGAGCGCAATAGTGACTCTTCTTAGCAGAAAACAACTCTTGCTCGTAGGACCAGAAACTGCATGGGAATCAACTCCGTTTAGGACTGGGAAACAAACGCTAGCTCGCCTTACAAGAAACACACTCTGCTTTTGAAAAAACAGCACTCTTCTACTCTCCTGTGTTTCCTATAGTGCCAGAACAGTGAGCTTGCTCAGAACAAAAGAACTGTGCTTCCTACACACACGGGCCATATCTAGTTCAACTCTGCTTAGGAAACTGACAAGAACAGTAGCTTCTCTTCAGTCCAATACACTGCACTTGCTGGGAACAGACGCAAGTGCTATTTGCACTGTGCATGGCAATGGGAGCGCAATAGTGACTCTTCTTAGCAGAAAACAACTCTTGCTAGTAGGACCAGAAACTGCATGGGATTCAACTCCGTTTAGGACTGGGAAACAAACGCTAGCTCGCCTTACAAGAAACACATTCTGCTTTTGAGAAAACAGCACTCTTCTACTCTCCTGTGTTTCCTATAGGGCCAGAACAGTGAGCTTGCTCAGAACAAAAGAACTGTGCTTCCTACACACAAGGGGCATATCTAGTTCAACTCTGCTTAGGAAACTGACAAGAACAGTAGCTTCTCTTCAGTCCAATACACTGCACTTGCTGGGAACAGACGCAAGTGCTATTTGCACTGTGTATGGGAATGGGAGCGCAATAGTGACTCTTCTTAGCAGAAAACAACTCTTGCTCGTACGACCAGAAACTGCATGGGATTCAACTCCGTTTAGGACTGGGAAACAAACGCTAGCTCGCCTTACAAGAAACACACTCTGCTTTTGAGAAAACAGCACTCTTCTACTCTCCTGTGTTTCCTATAGGGCCAGAACAGTGAGCTTGCTAGGAACAAAAGAACTGTGCTTCCTACACACACGGGCCATATCTAGTTCAACTCTGCTTAGGAAACTGACAAGAACAGGAGCTTCTCTTCAGTCCAATACACTGCACTTGCTGGGAACAGACGCAAGTGCTATTTGCACTGTGTATGGCAATGGGAGCGCAATAGTGACTCTTCTTAGCAGAAAACAACTCTTGCTCGTAGGACCAGAAACTGCATGGGATTCAACTCCGTTTAGGACTGGGAAACAAACGCTAGCTCGCCTTACAAGAAACACACTCTGCTTTTGAGAAAACAGCACTCTTCTACTCTCCTGTGTTTCCTATAGGGCCAGAACAGTGAGCTTGCTCAGAACAAAAGAACTGTGCTTCCTACACACACGGGGCATATCTAGTTCAACTCTGCTTAGGAAACTGACAAGAACAGGAGCTTCTCTTCAGTCCAATACACTGCACTTGCTGGGAACAGACGCAAGTGCTATTTGCACTGTGTATGGCAATGGGAGCGCAATAGTGACTCTTCTTAGCAGAAAACAACGCTTGCTCGTAGGACCAGAAACTGCATGGGATTCAACTCCGTTTAGGACTGGGAAACAAACGCTAGCTCGCCTTACAAGAAACACACTCTGCTTTTGAGAAAACAGCACTCTTCTACTCTCCTGTGTTTCCTATAGGGCCAGAACAGTGAGCTTGCTTAGAACAAAAGAACTGTGCTTCCTACACACACGGGGCATATCTAGTTCAACTCTGCTTAGGAAACTGACAAGAACAGGAGCTTCTCTTCAGTCCAATACACTGCACTTGCTGGGAACAGACGCAAGTGCTATTTGCACTGTGTATGGCAATGGGAGCGCAATAGTGACTCTTCTTAGCAGAAAACAACTCTTGCTCGTAGGACCAGAAACTGCATGGGATTCAACTCCGTTTAGGACTGGGAAACAAACGCTAGCTCGCCTTACAAGAAACACACTCTGCTTTTGAGAAAACAGCACTCTTCTACTCTCCTGTGTTTCCTATAGGGCCAGAACAGTGAGCTTGCTCAGAACAAAAGAACTGTGCTTCCTACACACACGGGGCATATCTAGTTCAACTCTGCTTAGGAAACTGACAAGAACAGGAGCTTCTCTTCAGTCCAATACACTGCACTTGCTGGGAACAGACGCAAGTGCTATTTGCACTGTGTATGGCAATGGGAGCGCAATAGTGACTCTTCTTAGCAGAAAACAACTCTTGCTCGTAGGACCAGAAACTGCATGGGATTCAACTCCGTTTAGGACTGGGAAACAAACGCTAGCTCGCCTTACAAGAAACACACTCTGCTTTTGAGAAAACAGCACTCTTCTACTCTCCTGTGTTTCCTATAGGGCCAGAACAGTGAGCTTGCTCAGAACAAAAGAACTGTGCTTCCTACACACACGGGGCATATCTAGTTCAACTCTGCTTAGGAAACAGACAAGAACAGGAGCTTCTCTTCAGTCCAATACACTGCACTTGCTGGGAACAGACGCAAGTGCTATTTGCACTGTGTATGGCAATGGGAGCTCAATAGTGACTCTTCTTAGCAGAAAACAACTCTTGCTCGTAGGACCAGAAACTGCATGGGATTCAACTCCGTTTAGGACTGGGAAACAAACGCTAGCTCGCCTCACAAGAAACACACTCTGCTTTTGAGAAAACAGAACTCTTCTACTCTCCTGTGTTTCCTATAGGGCCAGAACAGTGAGCTTGCTCAGAACAAAAGAACTGTGCTTCCTACACACACGGGGCATATCTAGTTCAACTCTGCTTAGGAAACTGACAAGAACAGGAGCTTCTCTTCAGTCCAATACACTGCACTTGCTGGGAACAGACGCAAGTGCTATTTGCACTGTGTATGGCAATGGGAGCGCAATAGTGACTCTTCTTAGCAGAAAACAACTCTTGCTCGTAGGACCAGAAACTGCATGGGATTCAACTCCGTTTAGGACTGGGAAACAAACGCTAGCTCGCCTTACAAGAAACACACTCTGCTTTTGAGAAAACAGCACTCTTCTACTCTCCTGTGTTTCCTATAGGGCCAGAACAGTGAGCTTGCTCAGAACAAAAGAACTGTGCTTCCTACACACACGGGGCATATCTAGTTCAACTCTGCTTAGGAAACTGACAAGAACAGGAGCTTCTCTTCAGTCCAATACACTGCACTTGCTGGGAACAGACGCAAGTGCTATTTGCACTGTGTATGGCAATGGGAGCGCAATAGTGACTCTTCTTAGCAGAAAACAACGCTTGCTCGTAGGACCAGAAACTGCATGGGATTCAACTCCGTTTAGGACTGGGAAACAAACGCTAGCTCGCCTCACAAGAAACACACTCTGTTTTTGAGAAAACAGCACTCTTCTACTCTCCTGTGTTTCCTATAGGGCCAGAACAGTGAGCTTGCTCAGAACAAAAGAACTGTGCTTCCTACACACACGGGGCATATCTAGTTCAACTCTGCTTAGGAAACTGACAAGAACAGGAGCTTCTCTTCAGTCCAATACACTGCACTTGCTGGGAACAGACGCAAGTGCTATTTGCACTGTGGATGGCAATGGGAGCGCAATAGTGACTCTTCTTAGCAGAAAACAACGCTTGCTCGTAGGACCAGAAACTGCATGGGATTCAACTCCGTTTAGGACTGGGAAACAAACGCTAGCTCGCCTTACAAGAAACACACTCTGCTTTTGAGAAAACAGCACTCTTCTACTCTCCTGTGTTTCCTATAGGGCCAGAACAGTGAGCTTGCTCAGAACAAAAGAACTGTGCTTCCTACACACACGGGGCATATCTAGTTCAACTCTGCTTAGGAAACTGACAAGAACAGGAGCTTCTCTTCAGTCCAATACACTGCACTTGCTGGGAACAGACGCAAGTGCTATTTGCACTGTGTATGGCAATGGGAGCGCAATAGTGACTCTTCTTAGCAGAAAACAACTCTTGCTCGTAGGACCAGAAACTGCATGGGATTCAACTCCGTTTAGGACTGGGAAACAAACGCTAGCTCGCCTTACAAGAAACACACTCTGCTTTTGAGAAAACAGCACTCTTCTACTCTCCTGTGTTTCCTATAGGGCCAGAACAGTGAGCTTGCTCAGAACAAAAGAACTGTGCTTCCTACACACACGGGGCATATCTAGTTCAACTCTGCTTAGGAAACTGACAAGAACAGGAGCTTCTCTTCAGTCCAATACACTGCACTTGCTGGGAACAGACGCAAGTGCTATTTGCACTGTGTATGGCAATGGGAGCACAACAGTGACTCTTCTTAGCAGAAAACAACTCTTGCTCGTAGGACCAGAAACTGCATGGGATTCAACTCCGTTTAGGACTGGGAAACAAACGCTAGCTCGCCTTACAAGAAACACACTCTGCTTTTGAGAAAACAGCACTCTTCTACTCTCCTGTGTTTCCTATAGGGCCAGAACAGTGAGCTTGCTCAGAACAAAAGAACTGTGCTTCCTACACACACGGGGCATATCTAGTTCAACTCTGCTTAGGAAACTCACAAGAACAGGAGCTTCTCTTCAGTCCAATACACTGCACTTGCTGGGAACAGACGCAAGTGCTATTTGCACTGTGTATGGCAATGGGAGCGCAATAGTGACTCTTCTTAGCAGAAAACAACTCTTGCTCGTAGGACCAGAAACTGCATGGGATTCAACTCCGTTTAGGACTGGGAAACAAATGCTAGCTCGCCTTACAAGAAACACACTCTGCTTTTGAGAAAACAGCACTCTTCTACTCTCCTGTGTTTCCTATAGGGCCAGAACAGTGAGCTTGCTCAGAACAAAAGAACTGTGCTTCCTACACACACGGGGCATATCTAGTTCAACTCTGCTTAGGAAACTGACAAGAACAGTAGCTTCTCTTCAGTCCAATACACTGCACTTGCTGGGAACAGAAGCAAGTGCTATTTGCACTGTGTATAGCAATGGGAGCGCAATAGTGACTCTTCTTAGCAGAAAACAACTCTTGCTCGTAGGACCAGAAACTGCATGGGAATCAACTCCGTTTAGGACTGGGAAACAAACGCTAGCTCGCCTTACAAGAAACACACTCTGCTTTTGAAAAAACAGCACTCTTCTACTCTCCTGTGTTTCCTATAGTGCCAGAACAGTGAGCTTGCTCAGAACAAAAGAACTGTGCTTCCTACACACACGGGCCATATCTAGTTCAACTCTGCTTAGGAAACTGACAAGAACAGTAGCTTCTCTTCAGTCCAATACACTGCACTTGCTGGGAACAGACGCAAGTGCTATTTGCACTGTGCATGGCAATGGGAACGCAATAGTGACTCTTCTTAGCAGAAAACAACTCTTGCTCGTAGGACCAGAAACTGCATGGGATTCAACTCCGTTTAGGACTGGAAACAAACGCTAGCTTGCCTTACAAGAAACACATTCTGCTTTTGAGAAAACAGCACTCTTCTACTCTCCTGTGTTTCCTCTATGGCCAGAACAGTGAGCTTGCTCAGAACAAAAGAACTGTGC
>NW_026737439.1:0-40918 GCF_949786415.1 Peromyscus eremicus | reverse complement strand
GTGTGTTTCTTGCAAGGCGAGCTAGCGTTTGTTTCCCAGTCCTAAACGGAGTTGAATCCCATGCAGTTTCTGGTCCTACGAGCAAGAGTTGTTTTCTGCTAAGAAGAGTCACTATTGCGCTCCCATTGCCATACACAGTGCAAATAGCACTCGCGTCTGTTCCCAGCAAGTACAGTGTATTGGACTGAAGAGAAGCTACTGTTCTTGTCAGTTTCCTAAGCAGAGTTGAACTAGATATACCCCGTGTGTGTAGGAATCACAGTTCTTTTGTTCTGAGCAAGCTCAATGTTCTGGCCCTATAGGAAACACAGGAGAGTAGAAGAGTGCTGTTTTCTCAAAAGCAGAGTGTGTTTCTTGCAAGGCGAGCTAGCGTTTGTTTCCCAGTCCTAAACGGAGTTGAATCCCATGCAGTTTCTGCTCCTACTAGCAAGAGTTGTTTTCTGCTAAGAAGAGTCACTATTGCGCTCCCATTGCCATACACAGTGCAAATAGCACTCGCGTCTGTTCCCAGCAAGTACAGTGTATTGGACTGAAGAGAAGCTACTGTTCTTGTCAGTTTCCTAAGCAGAGTTGAACTAGATATGCCCCGTGTGTGTAGGAAGCACAGTTCTTTGGTTCTGAGCAAGCTCACTGTTCTGGCCCTATAGGAAACACAGGAGAGTAGAAGAGTGCTGTTTTCTCAAAAGCAGAGTGTGTTTCTTGCAAGGCGAGCTAGCGTTTGTTTCCCAGTCCTAAACGGAGTTGAATCCCATGCAGTTTCTGGTCCTACGAGCAAGAGTTGTTTTCTGCTAAGAAGAGTCACTATTGCGCTCCCATTGCCATACACAGTGCAAATAGCACTCGCGTCTGTTCCCAGCAAGTACAGTGTATTGGACTGAAGAGAAGCTACTGTTCTTGTCAGTTTCCTAAGCAGAGTTGAACTAGATATGCCCCGTGTGTGTAGGAAGCACAGTTCTTTTGTTCTGAGCAAGCTCACTGTTCTGGCCCTATAGGAAACACAGGAGAGTAGAAGAGTGCTGTTTTCTCAAAAGCAGAGTGTGTTTCTTGCAAGGCGAGCTAGCGTTTGTTTCCCAGTCCTAAACGGAGTTGAATCCCATGCAGTTTCTGCTCTTACTAGCAAGAGTTGTTTTCTCCAAAGAAGAGTCACTATTGAGCTCCCATTGCCATACACAGTGCAAATAGCACTCGCGTCTGTTCCCAGCAAGTACAGTGTATTGGACTGAAGAGAAGCTACTGTTCTTGTCAGTTTCCTAAGCAGAGTTGAACTAGATATACCCCGTGTGTGTAGGAAGCACAGTTCTTTTGTTCTGAGCAAGCACAATGTTCTGGCCCTATAGGAAACACAGGAGAGTAGAAGAGTGCTGTTTTCTCAAAAGCAGAGTGTGTTTCTTGCAAGGCGAGCTATCGTTTGTTTCCCAGTCCTAAACGGAGTTGAATCCCATGCAGTTTCTGGTCCTACGAGCAAGAGTTGTTTTCTGCTAAGAAGAGACACTATTGTGCTCCCATTGCCATACACAGTGCAAATAGCACTCGCGTCTGTTCCCAGCAAGTACAGTGTATTGGACTGAAGAGAAGCTACTGTTCTTGTCAGTTTCCTAAGCAGAGTTGAACTAGATATGCCCCGTGTGTGTAGGAAGCACAGTTCTTTTGTTCTGAGCAAGCTCACTGTTCTAGCCCTATAGGAAACACAGGAGAGTAGAAGAGTGCTGTTTTCTCAAAAGCAGAGTGTGTTTCTTGCAAGGCGAGCTAGCGTTTGTTTCCCAGTCCTAAACGGAGTTGAATCCCATGCAGTTTCTGGTCCTACGAGCAAGAGTTGTTTTCTGCTAAGAAGAGTCACTATTGCGCTCCCATTGCCATACACAGTGCAAATAGCACTCGCGTCTGTTCCCAGCAAGTACAGTGTATTGGACTGAAGAGAAGCTACTGTTCTTGTCAGTTTCCTAAGCAGAGTTGAACTAGATATGCCCCGTGTGTGTAGGAAGCACAGTTCTTTTGTTCTGAGCAAGCTCACTGTTCTGGCCCTATAGGAAACACAGGAGAGTAGAAGAGTGCTGTTTTCTCAAAAGCAGAGTGTGTTTCTTGCAAGGCGAGCTAGCGTTTGTTTCCCAGTCCTAAACGGAGTTGAATCCCATGCAGTTTCTGGTCCTACGAGCAAGAGTTGTTTTCTGCTAAGAAGAGTCACTATTGCGCTCCCATTGCCATACACAGTGCAAATAGCACTGGCGTCTGTTCCCAGCAAGTACAGTGTATTGGACTGAAGAGAAGCTACTGTTCTTGTCAGTTTCCTAAGCAGAGTTGAACTAGATATGCCCCGTGTGTGTAGGAAGCACAGTTCTTTTGTTCTGAGCAAGCTCACTGTTCTGGCCCTATAGGAAACACAGGAGAGTAGAAGAGTGCTGTTTTCTCAAAAGCAGAGTGTGTTTCTTGCAAGGCGAGCTAGCGTTTGTTTCCCAGTCCTAAACGGAGTTGAATCCCATGCAGTTTCTGGTCCTACGAGCAAGAGTTGTTTTCTGCTAAGAAGAGTCACTATTGCGCTCCCATTGCCATACACAGTGCAAATAGCACTCGCGTCTGTTCCCAGCAAGTACAGTGTATTGGACTGAAGAGAAGCTACTGTTCTTGTCAGTTTCCTAAGCAGAGTTGAACTAGATATGCCCCGTGTGTGTAGGAAGCACAGTTCTTTTGTTCTGAGCAAGCTCACTGTTCTGGCCCTATATGAAACACAAAAGAGTAGAAGAGTGCTGTTTTCTCAAAAGCAGAGTGTGTTTCTTGCAAGGCGAGCTAGCGTTTGTTTCCCAGTCCTAAACGGAGTTGAATCCCATGCAGTTTCTGGTCCTACGAGCAAGAGTTGTTTTCTGCTAAGAAGAGTCACTCTTGCGCTCCCATTGCCATACACAGTGCAAATAGCACTCGCGTCTGTTCCCAGCAAGTACAGTGTATTGGACTGAAGAGAAGCTACTGTTCTTGTCAGTTTCCTAAGCAGAGTTGAACTAGATATGCCCCGTGTGTGTAGGAAGCACAGTTCTTTTGTTCTGAGCAAGCTCACTGTTCTGGCCCTATAGGAAACACAGGAGAGTAGAAGAGTGCTGTTTTATCAAAAGCAGAGTGTGTTTCTTGCAAGGCGAGCTAGCGTTTGTTTCCCAGTCCTAAACGGAGTTGAATCCCATGCAGTTTCTGGTCCTACGAGCAAGAGTTGTTTTCTGCTAAGAAGAGTCACTATTGCGCTCCCATTGCCATACACAGTGCAAATAGCACTCGCGTCTGTTCCCAGCAAGTACAGTGTATTGGACTGAAGAGAAGCTACTGTGCTTGTCAGTTTCCTAAGCAGAGTTGAACTAGATATGCCCCGTGTGTGTAGGAATCACAGTTCTTTTGTTCTGAGCAAGCTCAATGTTCTGGCCCTATAGGAAACACAGGAGAGTAGAAGAGTGCTGTTTTCTCAAAAGCAGAGTGTGTTTCTTTCAAGGCGAGCTAGCATTTGTTTCCCAGTCCTAAACGGAGTTGAATCCCATGCAGTTTCTGCTCCTACTAGCAAGAGTTGTTTTCTGCTAAGAAGAGTCACTATTGCGCTCCAATTGCCATACACAGTGCAAATAGCACTGGCGTCTGTTCCCAGCAAGTACAGTGTATTGGACTGAAGAGAAGCTACTGTTCTTGTCAGTTTCCTAAGCAGAGTTGAACTAGATATGCCCCGTGTGTGTAGGAAGCACAGTTCTTTTGTTCTGAGCAAGCTCACTGTTCTGGCCCTATAGGAAACACAGGAGAGTAGAAGAGTGCTGTTTTCTCAAAAGCAGAGTGTGTTTCTTGCAAGGCGAGCTAGCGTTTGTTTCCCAGTCCTAAACGGAGTTGAATCCCATGCAGTTTCTGGTCCTACGAGCAAGAGTTGTTTTCTGCTAAGAAGAGTCACTATTGCGCTCCCATTGCCATACACAGTGCAAATAGCACTCGCGTCTGTTCCCAGCAAGTACAGTGTATTGGACTGAAGAGAAGCTACTGTTCTTGTCAGTTTCCTAAGCAGAGTTGAACTAGATATGCCCCGTGTGTGTAGGAAGCACAGTTCTTTTGTTCTGAGCAAGCTCACTGTTCTGGCCCTATAGGAAACACAGGAGAGTAGAAGAGTGCTGTTTTCTCAGAAGCAGAGTGTGTTTCTTGCAAGGCGAGCTAGCGTTTGTTTCCCAGTCCTAAACGGAGTTGAATCCCATGCAGTTTCTGGTCCTACGAGCAAGAGTTGTTTTCTGCTAAGAAGAGTCACTATTGCGCTCCCATTGCCATACACAGTGCAAATAGCACTCGCGTCTGTTCCAAGCAAGTACAGTGTATTGGACTGAAGAGAAGCTACTGTTCTTGTCAGTTTCCTAAGCAGAGTTGAACTAGATATGCCCCGTGTGTGTAGGAAGCACAGTTCTTTTGTTCTGAGCAAGCTCACTGTTCTGGCCCTATAGGAAACACAGGAGAGTAGAAGAGTGCTGTTTTCTCAAAAGCAGAGTGTGTTTCTTGCAAGGCGAGCTAGCGTTTGTTTCCCAGTCCTAAACGGAGTTGAATCCCATGCAGTTTCTGGTCCTACGAGCAAGAGTTGTTTTCTGCTAAGAAGAGTCACTATTGCGCTCCCATTGCCATACACAGTGCAAATAGCACTCGCGTCTGTTCCCAGCAAGTACAGTGTATTGGACTGAAGAGAAGCTACTGTTCTTGTCAGTTTCCTAAGCAGAGTTGAACTAGATATGCCCCGTGTGTGTAGGAAGCACAGTTCTTTTGTTCTGAGCAAGCTCACTGTTCTGGCCCTATAGGAAACAAAGGAGAGTAGAAGAGTGCTGTTTTCTCAAAAGCAGAGTGTGTTTCTTGCAAGGCGAGCTAGCGTTTGTTTCCCAGTCCTAAACGGAGTTGAATCCCATGCAGTTTCTGGTCCTACGAGCAAGAGTTGTTTTCTGCTAAGAAGAGTCACTATTGCGCTCCCATTGCCATACACAGTGCAAATAGCACTCGCGTCTGTTCCCAGCAAGTACAGTGTATTGGACTGAAGAGAAGCTACTGTTCTTGTCAGTTTCCTAAGCAGAGTTGAACTAGATATGCCCCGTGTGTGTAGGAAGCACAGTTCTTTTGTTCTGAGCAAGCTCACTGTTCTGGCCCTATAGGAAACACAGGAGAGTAGAAGAGTGCTGTTTTCTCAAAAGCAGAGTGTGTTTCTTGCAAGGCGAGCTAGCGTTTGTTTCCCAGTCCTAAACGGAGTTGAATCCCATGCAGTTTCTGGTCCTACGAGCAAGAGTTGTTTTCTGCTAAGAAGAGTCACTATTGCGCTCCCATTGCCATACACAGTGCAAATAGCACTCGCGTCTGTTCCCAGCAAGTACAGTGTATTGGACTGAAGAGAAGCTACTGTTCTTGTCAGTTTCCTAAGCAGAGTTGAACTATATATGCCCCGTGTGTGTAGGAATCACAGTTCTTTTGTTCTGAGCAAGCTTAATGTTCTGGCCCTATAGGAAACAAAGGAGAGTAGAATAGTGCTGTTTTCTCAAAAGCAGAGTGTGTTTCTTGCAAGGCGAGCTAGCGTTTGTTTCCCAGTCCTAAACGGAGTTGAATCCCATGCAGTTTCTGGTCCTACGAGCAAGAGTTGTTTTCTGCTAAGAAGAGTCACTATTGCGCTCCCATTGCCATACACAGTGCAAATAGCACTCGCGTCTGTTCCCAGCAAGTACAGTGTATTGGACTGAAGAGAAGCTACTGTTCTTGTCTGATTCCTAAGCAGAGTTGAACTAGATATGCCCCGTGTGTGTAGGAAGCACAGTTCTTTTGTTCTGAGCAAGCTCACTGTTCTGGCCCTATAGGAAACACAGGAGAGTAGAAGAGTGCTGTTTTCTCAAAAGCAGAGTGTGTTTCTTGCAAGGCGAGCTAGCGTTTGTTTCCCAGTCCTAAACGGAGTTGAATCCCATGCAGTTTCTGGTCCTACGAGCAAGAGTTGTTTTCTGCTAAGAAGAGTCACTATTGCGCTCCCATTGCCATACACAGTGCAAATAGCACTCGTGTCTGTTCCAAGCAAGTACAGTGTATTGGACTGAAGAGAAGCTACTGTTCTTGTCAGTTTCCTAAGCAGAGTTGAACTAGATATGCCCCGTGTGTGTAGGAAGCACAGTTCTTTTGTTCTGAGCAAGCTCACTGTTCTGGCCCTATAGGAAACACAGGAGAGTAGAAGAGTGCTGTTTTCTCAAAAGCAGAGTGTGTTTCTTGCAAGGCGAGCTAGCGTTTGTTTCCCAGTCCTAAACGGAGTTGAATCCCATGCAGTTTCTGGTCCTACGAGCAAGAGTTGTTTTCTGCTAAGAAGAGTCACTATTGCGCTCCCATTGCCATACACAGTGCAAATAGCACTCGCGTCTGTTCCCAGCAAGTACAGTGTATTGGACTGAAGAGAAGCTACTGTTCTGGTCAGTTTCCTAAGCAGAGTTGAACTAGATATGCCCCGTGTGTGTAGGAAGCACAGTTCTTTTGTTCTGAGCAAGCTCACTGTTCTGGCCCTATAGGAAACACAGGAGAGTAGAAGAGTGCTGTTTTCTCAAAAGCAGAGTGTGTTTCTTGCAAGGCGAGCTAGCGTTTGTTTCCCAGTCCTAAACGGAGTTGAATCCCATGCAGTTTCTGGTCCTACGAGCAAGAGTTGTTTTCTGCTAAGAAGAGTCACTATTGCGCTCCCATTGCCATACACAGTGCGAATAGCACTCGCGTCTGTTCCCAGCAAGTACAGTGTATTGGACTGAAGAGAAGCTACTGTTCTTGTCAGTTTCCTAAGCAGAGTTGAACTAGATATGCCCCGTGTGTGTAGGAAGCACAGTTCTTTGGTTCTGAGCAAGCTCACTGTTCTGGCCCTAGAGGAAACACAGGAGAGTAGAAGAGTGCTGTTTTCTCAAAAGCAGAGTGTGTTTCTTGCAAGGCGAGCTAGCGTTTGTTTCCCAGTCCTAAACGGAGTTGAATCCCATGCAGTTTCTGGTCCTACGAGCAAGAGTTGTTTTCTGCTAAGAAGAGTCACTATTGCGCTCCCATTGCCATACACAGTGCAAATAGCACTCGCGTCTGTTCCCAGCAAGTACAGTGTATTGGACTGAAGAGAAGCTACTGTTCTTGTCAGTTTCCTAAGCAGAGTTGAACTAGATATGCCCCGTGTGTGTAGGAAGCACAGTTCTTTTGTTCTGAGCAAGCTCACTGTTCTGGCCCTATAGGAAACACAGGAGAGTAGAAGAGTGCTGTTTTCTCAAAAGCAGAGTGTGTTTCTTGCAAGGCGAGCTAGCGTTTGTTTCCCAGTCCTAAACGGAGTTGAATCCCATGCAGTTTCTGGTCCTACGAGCAAGAGTTGTTTTCTGCTAAGAAGAGTCACTATTGCGCTCCCATTGCCATACACAGTGCAAATAGCACTCGCGTCTGTTCCCAGCAAGTACAGTGTATTGGACTGAAGAGAAGCTACTGTTCTTGTCAGTTTCCTAAGCAGAGTTGAACTAGATATGCCCCGTGTGTGTAGGAAGCACAGTTCTTTTGTTCTGAGCAAGCTCACTGTTCTGGCCCTATAGGAAACACAGGAGAGTAGAAGAGTGCTGTTTTCTCAAAAGCAGAGTGTGTTTCTTGCAAGGCGAGCTAGCGTTTGTTTCCCAGTCCTAAACGGAGTTGAATCCCATGCAGTTTCTGGTCCTACGAGCAAGAGTTGTTTTCTGCTAAGAAGAGTCACTATTGCGCTCCCATTGCCATACACAGTGCAAATAGCACTGGCGTCTGTTCCCAGCAAGTACAGTGTATTGGACTGAAGAGAAGCTACTGTTCTGGTCAGTTTCCTAAGCAGAGTTGAACTAGATATGCCCCGTGTGTGTAGGAAGCACAGTTCTTCTGTTCTGAGCAAGCTCAATGTTCTGGCCCTATAGGAAACACAGGAGAGTAGAAGAGTACTGTTTTCTCAAAAGCAGAGTGTGTTTCTTGCAAGGCGAGCTAGCGTTTGTTTCCCAGTCCTAAACGGATTTGAATCCCATGCAGTTTCTGGTCCTACGAGCAAGAGTTGTTTTCTGCTAAGAAGAGTCACTATTGCGCTCCCATTGCCATACACAGTGCAAATAGCACTCGCGTCTGTTCCCAGCAAGTACAGTGTATTGGACTGAAGAGAAGCTACTGTTCTTGTCAGTTTCCTAAGCAGAGTTGAACTAGATATGCCCCGTGTGTGTAGGAAGCACAGTTCTTTTGTTCTGAGCAAGCTCACTGTTCTGGCCCTATAGGAAACACAGGAGAGTAGAAGAGTGCTGTTTTCTCAAAAGCAGAGTGTGTTTCTTGCAAGGCGAGCTAGCGTTTGTTTCCCAGTCCTAAACGGAGTTGAATCCCATGCAGTTTCTGGTCCTACGAGCAAGAGTTGTTTTCTGCTAAGAAGAGTCACTATTGCGCTCCCATTGCCATACACAGTGCAAATAGCACTCGCGTCTGTTCCCAGCAAGTGCAGTGTATTGGACAGAAGAGAAGCTACTGTTCTTGTCAGTTTCCTAAGCAGAGTTGAACTAGATATGCCCCGTGTGTGTAGGAAGCACAGTTCTTTTGTTCTGAGCAAGCTCACTGTTCTGGTCCTATAGGAAACACAGGAGAGTAGAAGAGTGCTGTTTTCTCAAAAGCAGAGTGTGTTTCTTGCAAGGCGAGCTAGCGTTTGTTTCCCAGTCCTAAACGGAGTTGAATCCCATGCAGTTTCTGGTCCTACGAGCAAGAGTTGTTTTCTGCTAAGAAGAGTCACTATTGCGCTCCCATTGCCATACACAGTGCAAATAGCACTCGCGTCTGTTCCCAGCAAGTACAGTGTATTGGACTGAAGAGAAGCTACTGTTCTGGTCAGTTTCCTAAGCAGAGTTGAACTAGATATGCCCCGTGTTTGTAGGAAGCACAGTTCTTTTGTTCTGAGCAAGCTCACTGTTCTGGCCCTATAGGAAACACAGGAGAGTAGAAGAGTGCTGTTTTCTCAAAAGCAGAGTGTGTTTCTTGCAAGGCGAGCTAGCGTTTGTTTCCCAGTCCTAAACGGAGTTGAATCCCATGCAGTTTCTGGTCCTACGAGCAAGAGTTGTTTTCTGCTAAGAAGAGTCACTATTGCGCTCCCATTGCCATACACAGTGCAAATAGCACTCGCGTCTGTTCCCAGCAAGTACAGTGTATTGGACTGAAGAGAAGCTACTGTTCTTGTCAGTTTCCTAAGCAGAGTTGAACTAGATATGCCCCGTGTGTGTAGGAAGCACAGTTCTTTTGTTCTGAGCAAGCTCACTGTTCTGGCCCTATAGGAAACACAGGAGAGTAGAAGAGTGCTGTTTTCTCAAAAGCAGAGTGTGTTTCTTGCAAGGCGAGCTAGCGTTTGTTTCCCAGTCCTAAACGGAGTTGAATCCCATGCAGCTTCTGGTCCTACGAGCAAGAGTTGTTTTCTGCTAAGAAGAGTCACTATTGCGCTCCCATTGCCATACACAGTGCAAATAGCACTCGCGTCTGTTCCCAGCAAGTACAGTGTATTGGACTGAAGAGAAGCTACTGTTCTTGTCAGTTTCCTAAGCAGAGTTGAACTAGATATGCCCCGTGTGTGTAGGAAGCACAGTTCTTTTGTTCTGAGCAAGCTCACTGTTCTGGCCCTATAGGAAACACAGGAGAGTAGAAGAGTGCTGTTTTCTCAAAAGCAGAGTGTGTTTCTTGCAAGGCGAGCTAGCGTTTGTTTCCCAGTCCTAAACGGAGTTGAATCCCATGCAGTTTCTGGTCCTACGAGCAAGAGTTGTTTTCTGCTAAGAAGAGTCACTATTGCGCTCCCATTGCCATACACAGTGCAAATAGCACTCGCGTCTGTTCCCAGCAAGTACAGTGTATTGGACTGAAGAGAAGCTACTGTTCTTGTCAGTTTCCTAAGCAGAGTTGAACTAGATATGCCCCGTGTGTGTAGGAAGCACAGTTCTTTTGTTCTGAGCAAGCTCACTGTTCTGGCCCTATAGGAAACACAGGAGAGTAGAAGAGTGCTGTTTTCTCAAAAGCAGAGTGTGTTTCTTGCAAGGCGAGCTAGCGTTTGTTTCCCAGTCCTAAACGGAGTTGAATCCCATGCAGTTTCTGGTCCTACGAGCAAGAGTTGTTTTCTGCTAAGAAGAGTCACTATTGCGCTCCCATTGCCATACACAGTGCAAATAGCACTCGCGTCTGTTCCCAGCAAGTACAGTGTATTGGACTGAAGAGAAGCTACTGTTCTTGTCAGTTTCCTAAGCAGAGTTGAACTAGATATGCCCCGTGTGTGTAGGAAGCACAGTTCTTTTGTTCTGAGCAAGCTCACTGTTCTGGCCCTATAGGAAACACAGGAGAGTAGAAGAGTGCTGTTTTCTCAAAAGCAGAGTGTGTTTCTTGCAAGGCGAGCTAGCGTTTGTTTCCCAGTCCTAAACGGAGTTGAATCCCATGCAGTTTCTGGTCCTACGAGCAAGAGTTGTTTTCTGCTAAGAAGAGTCACTATTGCGCTCCCATTGCCATACACAGTGCAAATAGCACTCGCGTCTGTTCCCAGCAAGTGCAGTGTATTGGACTGAAGAGAAGCTACTGTTCTTGTCAGTTTCCTAAGCAGAGTTGAACTAGATATGCCCCGTGTGTGTAGGAAGCACAGTTCTTTTGTTCTGAGCAAGCTCACTGTTCTGGTCCTATAGGAAACACAGGAGAGTAGAAGAGTGCTGTTTTCTCAAAAGCAGAGTGTGTTTCTTGCAAGGCGAGCTAGCGTTTGTTTCCCAGTCCTAAACGGAGTTGAATCCCATGCAGTTTCTGGTCCTACGAGCAAGAGTTGTTTTCTGCTAAGAAGAGTCACTATTGCGCTCCCATTGCCATACACAGTGCAAATAGCACTGGCGTCTGTTCCCAGCAAGTACAGTGTATTGGACTGAAAAGAAGCTACTGTTCTTGTCAGTTTCCTAAGCAGAGTTGAACTAGATATGCCCCGTGTGTGTAGGAAGCACAGTTCTTTTGTTCTGAGAAAGCTCACTGTTCTGGCCCAATAGGAAACACAGGAGAGTAGAAGAGTGCTGTTTTCTCAAAAGCAGAGTGTGTTTCTTGCAAGGCGAGCTATCGTTTGTTTCCCAGTCCTAAACGGAGTTGAATCCCATGCAGTTTCTGGTCCTACGAGCAAGAGTTGTTTTCTGCTAAGAAGAGACACTATTGTGCTCCCATTGCCATACACAGTGCAAATAGCACTCGCGTCTGTTCCCAGCAAGTACAGTGTATTGGACTGAAGAGAAGCTACTGTTCTTGTCAGTTTCCTAAGCAGAGTTGAACTAGATATGCCCCGTGTGTGTAGGAAGCACAGTTCTTTTGTTCTGAGCAAGCTCACTGTTCTAGCCCTATAGGAAACACAGGAGAGTAGAAGAGTGCTGTTTTCTCAAAAGCAGAGTGTGTTTCTTGCAAGGCGAGCTAGCGTTTGTTTCCCAGTCCTAAACGGAGTTGAATCCCATGCAGTTTCTGGTCCTACGAGCAAGAGTTGTTTTCTGCTAAGAAGAGTCACTATTGCGCTCCCATTGCCATACACAGTGCAAATAGCACTCGCGTCTGTTCCCAGCAAGTACAGTGTATTGGACTGAAGAGAAGCTACTGTTCTTGTCAGTTTCCTAAGCAGAGTTGAACTAGATATGCCCCGTGTGTGTAGGAAGCACAGTTCTTTTGTTCTGAGCAAGCTCACTGTTCTGGCCCTATAGGAAACACAGGAGAGTAGAAGAGTGCTGTTTTCTCAAAAGCAGAGTGTGTTTCTTGCAAGGCGAGCTAGCGTTTGTTTCCCAGTCCTAAACGGAGTTGAATCCCATGCAGTTTCTGGTCCTACGAGCAAGAGTTGTTTTCTGCTAAGAAGAGTCACTATTGCGCTCCCATTGCCATACACAGTGCAAATAGCACTGGCGTCTGTTCCCAGCAAGTACAGTGTATTGGACTGAAGAGAAGCTACTGTTCTTGTCAGTTTCCTAAGCAGAGTTGAACTAGATATGCCCCGTGTGTGTAGGAAGCACAGTTCTTTTGTTCTGAGCAAGCTCACTGTTCTGGCCCTATAGGAAACACAGGAGAGTAGAAGAGTGCTGTTTTCTCAAAAGCAGAGTGTGTTTCTTGCAAGGCGAGCTAGCGTTTGTTTCCCAGTCCTAAACGGAGTTGAATCCCATGCAGTTTCTGGTCCTACGAGCAAGAGTTGTTTTCTGCTAAGAAGAGTCACTATTGCGCTCCCATTGCCATACACAGTGCAAATAGCACTCGCGTCTGTTCCCAGCAAGTACAGTGTATTGGACTGAAGAGAAGCTACTGTTCTTGTCAGTTTCCTAAGCAGAGTTGAACTAGATATGCCCCGTGTGTGTAGGAAGCACAGTTCTTTTGTTCTGAGCAAGCTCACTGTTCTGGCCCTATATGAAACACAAAAGAGTAGAAGAGTGCTGTTTTCTCAAAAGCAGAGTGTGTTTCTTGCAAGGCGAGCTAGCGTTTGTTTCCCAGTCCTAAACGGAGTTGAATCCCATGCAGTTTCTGGTCCTACGAGCAAGAGTTGTTTTCTGCTAAGAAGAGTCACTCTTGCGCTCCCATTGCCATACACAGTGCAAATAGCACTCGCGTCTGTTCCCAGCAAGTACAGTGTATTGGACTGAAGAGAAGCTACTGTTCTTGTCAGTTTCCTAAGCAGAGTTGAACTAGATATGCCCCGTGTGTGTAGGAAGCACAGTTCTTTTGTTCTGAGCAAGCTCACTGTTCTGGCCCTATAGGAAACACAGGAGAGTAGAAGAGTGCTGTTTTATCAAAAGCAGAGTGTGTTTCTTGCAAGGCGAGCTAGCGTTTGTTTCCCAGTCCTAAACGGAGTTGAATCCCATGCAGTTTCTGGTCCTACGAGCAAGAGTTGTTTTCTGCTAAGAAGAGTCACTATTGCGCTCCCATTGCCATACACAGTGCAAATAGCACTCGCGTCTGTTCCCAGCAAGTACAGTGTATTGGACTGAAGAGAAGCTACTGTGCTTGTCAGTTTCCTAAGCAGAGTTGAACTAGATATGCCCCGTGTGTGTAGGAATCACAGTTCTTTTGTTCTGAGCAAGCTCAATGTTCTGGCCCTATAGGAAACACAGGAGAGTAGAAGAGTGCTGTTTTCTCAAAAGCAGAGTGTGTTTCTTTCAAGGCGAGCTAGCATTTGTTTCCCAGTCCTAAACGGAGTTGAATCCCATGCAGTTTCTGCTCCTACTAGCAAGAGTTGTTTTCTGCTAAGAAGAGTCACTATTGCGCTCCAATTGCCATACACAGTGCAAATAGCACTGGCGTCTGTTCCCAGCAAGTACAGTGTATTGGACTGAAGAGAAGCTACTGTTCTTGTCAGTTTCCTAAGCAGAGTTGAACTAGATATGCCCCGTGTGTGTAGGAAGCACAGTTCTTTTGTTCTGAGCAAGCTCACTGTTCTGGCCCTATAGGAAACACAGGAGAGTAGAAGAGTGCTGTTTTCTCAAAAGCAGAGTGTGTTTCTTGCAAGGCGAGCTAGCGTTTGTTTCCCAGTCCTAAACGGAGTTGAATCCCATGCAGTTTCTGGTCCTACGAGCAAGAGTTGTTTTCTGCTAAGAAGAGTCACTATTGCGCTCCCATTGCCATACACAGTGCAAATAGCACTCGCGTCTGTTCCCAGCAAGTACAGTGTATTGGACTGAAGAGAAGCTACTGTTCTTGTCAGTTTCCTAAGCAGAGTTGAACTAGATATGCCCCGTGTGTGTAGGAAGCACAGTTCTTTTGTTCTGAGCAAGCTCACTGTTCTGGCCCTATAGGAAACACAGGAGAGTAGAAGAGTGCTGTTTTCTCAGAAGCAGAGTGTGTTTCTTGCAAGGCGAGCTAGCGTTTGTTTCCCAGTCCTAAACGGAGTTGAATCCCATGCAGTTTCTGGTCCTACGAGCAAGAGTTGTTTTCTGCTAAGAAGAGTCACTATTGCGCTCCCATTGCCATACACAGTGCAAATAGCACTCGCGTCTGTTCCAAGCAAGTACAGTGTATTGGACTGAAGAGAAGCTACTGTTCTTGTCAGTTTCCTAAGCAGAGTTGAACTAGATATGCCCCGTGTGTGTAGGAAGCACAGTTCTTTTGTTCTGAGCAAGCTCACTGTTCTGGCCCTATAGGAAACACAGGAGAGTAGAAGAGTGCTGTTTTCTCAAAAGCAGAGTGTGTTTCTTGCAAGGCGAGCTAGCGTTTGTTTCCCAGTCCTAAACGGAGTTGAATCCCATGCAGTTTCTGGTCCTACGAGCAAGAGTTGTTTTCTGCTAAGAAGAGTCACTATTGCGCTCCCATTGCCATACACAGTGCAAATAGCACTCGCGTCTGTTCCCAGCAAGTACAGTGTATTGGACTGAAGAGAAGCTACTGTTCTTGTCAGTTTCCTAAGCAGAGTTGAACTAGATATGCCCCGTGTGTGTAGGAAGCACAGTTCTTTTGTTCTGAGCAAGCTCACTGTTCTGGCCCTATAGGAAACAAAGGAGAGTAGAAGAGTGCTGTTTTCTCAAAAGCAGAGTGTGTTTCTTGCAAGGCGAGCTAGCGTTTGTTTCCCAGTCCTAAACGGAGTTGAATCCCATGCAGTTTCTGGTCCTACGAGCAAGAGTTGTTTTCTGCTAAGAAGAGTCACTATTGCGCTCCCATTGCCATACACAGTGCAAATAGCACTCGCGTCTGTTCCCAGCAAGTACAGTGTATTGGACTGAAGAGAAGCTACTGTTCTTGTCAGTTTCCTAAGCAGAGTTGAACTAGATATGCCCCGTGTGTGTAGGAAGCACAGTTCTTTTGTTCTGAGCAAGCTCACTGTTCTGGCCCTATAGGAAACACAGGAGAGTAGAAGAGTGCTGTTTTCTCAAAAGCAGAGTGTGTTTCTTGCAAGGCGAGCTAGCGTTTGTTTCCCAGTCCTAAACGGAGTTGAATCCCATGCAGTTTCTGGTCCTACGAGCAAGAGTTGTTTTCTGCTAAGAAGAGTCACTATTGCGCTCCCATTGCCATACACAGTGCAAATAGCACTCGCGTCTGTTCCCAGCAAGTACAGTGTATTGGACTGAAGAGAAGCTACTGTTCTTGTCAGTTTCCTAAGCAGAGTTGAACTATATATGCCCCGTGTGTGTAGGAATCACAGTTCTTTTGTTCTGAGCAAGCTTAATGTTCTGGCCCTATAGGAAACAAAGGAGAGTAGAATAGTGCTGTTTTCTCAAAAGCAGAGTGTGTTTCTTGCAAGGCGAGCTAGCGTTTGTTTCCCAGTCCTAAACGGAGTTGAATCCCATGCAGTTTCTGGTCCTACGAGCAAGAGTTGTTTTCTGCTAAGAAGAGTCACTATTGCGCTCCCATTGCCATACACAGTGCAAATAGCACTCGCGTCTGTTCCCAGCAAGTACAGTGTATTGGACTGAAGAGAAGCTACTGTTCTTGTCTGATTCCTAAGCAGAGTTGAACTAGATATGCCCCGTGTGTGTAGGAAGCACAGTTCTTTTGTTCTGAGCAAGCTCACTGTTCTGGCCCTATAGGAAACACAGGAGAGTAGAAGAGTGCTGTTTTCTCAAAAGCAGAGTGTGTTTCTTGCAAGGCGAGCTAGCGTTTGTTTCCCAGTCCTAAACGGAGTTGAATCCCATGCAGTTTCTGGTCCTACGAGCAAGAGTTGTTTTCTGCTAAGAAGAGTCACTATTGCGCTCCCATTGCCATACACAGTGCAAATAGCACTCGTGTCTGTTCCAAGCAAGTACAGTGTATTGGACTGAAGAGAAGCTACTGTTCTTGTCAGTTTCCTAAGCAGAGTTGAACTAGATATGCCCCGTGTGTGTAGGAAGCACAGTTCTTTTGTTCTGAGCAAGCTCACTGTTCTGGCCCTATAGGAAACACAGGAGAGTAGAAGAGTGCTGTTTTCTCAAAAGCAGAGTGTGTTTCTTGCAAGGCGAGCTAGCGTTTGTTTCCCAGTCCTAAACGGAGTTGAATCCCATGCAGTTTCTGGTCCTACGAGCAAGAGTTGTTTTCTGCTAAGAAGAGTCACTATTGCGCTCCCATTGCCATACACAGTGCAAATAGCACTCGCGTCTGTTCCCAGCAAGTACAGTGTATTGGACTGAAGAGAAGCTACTGTTCTGGTCAGTTTCCTAAGCAGAGTTGAACTAGATATGCCCCGTGTGTGTAGGAAGCACAGTTCTTTTGTTCTGAGCAAGCTCACTGTTCTGGCCCTATAGGAAACACAGGAGAGTAGAAGAGTGCTGTTTTCTCAAAAGCAGAGTGTGTTTCTTGCAAGGCGAGCTAGCGTTTGTTTCCCAGTCCTAAACGGAGTTGAATCCCATGCAGTTTCTGGTCCTACGAGCAAGAGTTGTTTTCTGCTAAGAAGAGTCACTATTGCGCTCCCATTGCCATACACAGTGCGAATAGCACTCGCGTCTGTTCCCAGCAAGTACAGTGTATTGGACTGAAGAGAAGCTACTGTTCTTGTCAGTTTCCTAAGCAGAGTTGAACTAGATATGCCCCGTGTGTGTAGGAAGCACAGTTCTTTGGTTCTGAGCAAGCTCACTGTTCTGGCCCTAGAGGAAACACAGGAGAGTAGAAGAGTGCTGTTTTCTCAAAAGCAGAGTGTGTTTCTTGCAAGGCGAGCTAGCGTTTGTTTCCCAGTCCTAAACGGAGTTGAATCCCATGCAGTTTCTGGTCCTACGAGCAAGAGTTGTTTTCTGCTAAGAAGAGTCACTATTGCGCTCCCATTGCCATACACAGTGCAAATAGCACTCGCGTCTGTTCCCAGCAAGTACAGTGTATTGGACTGAAGAGAAGCTACTGTTCTTGTCAGTTTCCTAAGCAGAGTTGAACTAGATATGCCCCGTGTGTGTAGGAAGCACAGTTCTTTTGTTCTGAGCAAGCTCACTGTTCTGGCCCTATAGGAAACACAGGAGAGTAGAAGAGTGCTGTTTTCTCAAAAGCAGAGTGTGTTTCTTGCAAGGCGAGCTAGCGTTTGTTTCCCAGTCCTAAACGGAGTTGAATCCCATGCAGTTTCTGGTCCTACGAGCAAGAGTTGTTTTCTGCTAAGAAGAGTCACTATTGCGCTCCCATTGCCATACACAGTGCAAATAGCACTCGCGTCTGTTCCCAGCAAGTACAGTGTATTGGACTGAAGAGAAGCTACTGTTCTTGTCAGTTTCCTAAGCAGAGTTGAACTAGATATGCCCCGTGTGTGTAGGAAGCACAGTTCTTTTGTTCTGAGCAAGCTCACTGTTCTGGCCCTATAGGAAACACAGGAGAGTAGAAGAGTGCTGTTTTCTCAAAAGCAGAGTGTGTTTCTTGCAAGGCGAGCTAGCGTTTGTTTCCCAGTCCTAAACGGAGTTGAATCCCATGCAGTTTCTGGTCCTACGAGCAAGAGTTGTTTTCTGCTAAGAAGAGTCACTATTGCGCTCCCATTGCCATACACAGTGCAAATAGCACTGGCGTCTGTTCCCAGCAAGTACAGTGTATTGGACTGAAGAGAAGCTACTGTTCTGGTCAGTTTCCTAAGCAGAGTTGAACTAGATATGCCCCGTGTGTGTAGGAAGCACAGTTCTTCTGTTCTGAGCAAGCTCAATGTTCTGGCCCTATAGGAAACACAGGAGAGTAGAAGAGTACTGTTTTCTCAAAAGCAGAGTGTGTTTCTTGCAAGGCGAGCTAGCGTTTGTTTCCCAGTCCTAAACGGATTTGAATCCCATGCAGTTTCTGGTCCTACGAGCAAGAGTTGTTTTCTGCTAAGAAGAGTCACTATTGCGCTCCCATTGCCATACACAGTGCAAATAGCACTCGCGTCTGTTCCCAGCAAGTACAGTGTATTGGACTGAAGAGAAGCTACTGTTCTTGTCAGTTTCCTAAGCAGAGTTGAACTAGATATGCCCCGTGTGTGTAGGAAGCACAGTTCTTTTGTTCTGAGCAAGCTCACTGTTCTGGCCCTATAGGAAACACAGGAGAGTAGAAGAGTGCTGTTTTCTCAAAAGCAGAGTGTGTTTCTTGCAAGGCGAGCTAGCGTTTGTTTCCCAGTCCTAAACGGAGTTGAATCCCATGCAGTTTCTGGTCCTACGAGCAAGAGTTGTTTTCTGCTAAGAAGAGTCACTATTGCGCTCCCATTGCCATACACAGTGCAAATAGCACTCGCGTCTGTTCCCAGCAAGTGCAGTGTATTGGACAGAAGAGAAGCTACTGTTCTTGTCAGTTTCCTAAGCAGAGTTGAACTAGATATGCCCCGTGTGTGTAGGAAGCACAGTTCTTTTGTTCTGAGCAAGCTCACTGTTCTGGTCCTATAGGAAACACAGGAGAGTAGAAGAGTGCTGTTTTCTCAAAAGCAGAGTGTGTTTCTTGCAAGGCGAGCTAGCGTTTGTTTCCCAGTCCTAAACGGAGTTGAATCCCATGCAGTTTCTGGTCCTACGAGCAAGAGTTGTTTTCTGCTAAGAAGAGTCACTATTGCGCTCCCATTGCCATACACAGTGCAAATAGCACTCGCGTCTGTTCCCAGCAAGTACAGTGTATTGGACTGAAGAGAAGCTACTGTTCTGGTCAGTTTCCTAAGCAGAGTTGAACTAGATATGCCCCGTGTTTGTAGGAAGCACAGTTCTTTTGTTCTGAGCAAGCTCACTGTTCTGGCCCTATAGGAAACACAGGAGAGTAGAAGAGTGCTGTTTTCTCAAAAGCAGAGTGTGTTTCTTGCAAGGCGAGCTAGCGTTTGTTTCCCAGTCCTAAACGGAGTTGAATCCCATGCAGTTTCTGGTCCTACGAGCAAGAGTTGTTTTCTGCTAAGAAGAGTCACTATTGCGCTCCCATTGCCATACACAGTGCAAATAGCACTCGCGTCTGTTCCCAGCAAGTACAGTGTATTGGACTGAAGAGAAGCTACTGTTCTTGTCAGTTTCCTAAGCAGAGTTGAACTAGATATGCCCCGTGTGTGTAGGAAGCACAGTTCTTTTGTTCTGAGCAAGCTCACTGTTCTGGCCCTATAGGAAACACAGGAGAGTAGAAGAGTGCTGTTTTCTCAAAAGCAGAGTGTGTTTCTTGCAAGGCGAGCTAGCGTTTGTTTCCCAGTCCTAAACGGAGTTGAATCCCATGCAGCTTCTGGTCCTACGAGCAAGAGTTGTTTTCTGCTAAGAAGAGTCACTATTGCGCTCCCATTGCCATACACAGTGCAAATAGCACTCGCGTCTGTTCCCAGCAAGTACAGTGTATTGGACTGAAGAGAAGCTACTGTTCTTGTCAGTTTCCTAAGCAGAGTTGAACTAGATATGCCCCGTGTGTGTAGGAAGCACAGTTCTTTTGTTCTGAGCAAGCTCACTGTTCTGGCCCTATAGGAAACACAGGAGAGTAGAAGAGTGCTGTTTTCTCAAAAGCAGAGTGTGTTTCTTGCAAGGCGAGCTAGCGTTTGTTTCCCAGTCCTAAACGGAGTTGAATCCCATGCAGTTTCTGGTCCTACGAGCAAGAGTTGTTTTCTGCTAAGAAGAGTCACTATTGCGCTCCCATTGCCATACACAGTGCAAATAGCACTCGCGTCTGTTCCCAGCAAGTACAGTGTATTGGACTGAAGAGAAGCTACTGTTCTTGTCAGTTTCCTAAGCAGAGTTGAACTAGATATGCCCCGTGTGTGTAGGAAGCACAGTTCTTTTGTTCTGAGCAAGCTCACTGTTCTGGCCCTATAGGAAACACAGGAGAGTAGAAGAGTGCTGTTTTCTCAAAAGCAGAGTGTGTTTCTTGCAAGGCGAGCTAGCGTTTGTTTCCCAGTCCTAAACGGAGTTGAATCCCATGCAGTTTCTGGTCCTACGAGCAAGAGTTGTTTTCTGCTAAGAAGAGTCACTATTGCGCTCCCATTGCCATACACAGTGCAAATAGCACTCGCGTCTGTTCCCAGCAAGTACAGTGTATTGGACTGAAGAGAAGCTACTGTTCTTGTCAGTTTCCTAAGCAGAGTTGAACTAGATATGCCCCGTGTGTGTAGGAAGCACAGTTCTTTTGTTCTGAGCAAGCTCACTGTTCTGGCCCTATAGGAAACACAGGAGAGTAGAAGAGTGCTGTTTTCTCAAAAGCAGAGTGTGTTTCTTGCAAGGCGAGCTAGCGTTTGTTTCCCAGTCCTAAACGGAGTTGAATCCCATGCAGTTTCTGGTCCTACGAGCAAGAGTTGTTTTCTGCTAAGAAGAGTCACTATTGCGCTCCCATTGCCATACACAGTGCAAATAGCACTCGCGTCTGTTCCCAGCAAGTGCAGTGTATTGGACTGAAGAGAAGCTACTGTTCTTGTCAGTTTCCTAAGCAGAGTTGAACTAGATATGCCCCGTGTGTGTAGGAAGCACAGTTCTTTTGTTCTGAGCAAGCTCACTGTTCTGGTCCTATAGGAAACACAGGAGAGTAGAAGAGTGCTGTTTTCTCAAAAGCAGAGTGTGTTTCTTGCAAGGCGAGCTAGCGTTTGTTTCCCAGTCCTAAACGGAGTTGAATCCCATGCAGTTTCTGGTCCTACGAGCAAGAGTTGTTTTCTGCTAAGAAGAGTCACTATTGCGCTCCCATTGCCATACACAGTGCAAATAGCACTGGCGTCTGTTCCCAGCAAGTACAGTGTATTGGACTGAAAAGAAGCTACTGTTCTTGTCAGTTTCCTAAGCAGAGTTGAACTAGATATGCCCCGTGTGTGTAGGAAGCACAGTTCTTTTGTTCTGAGAAAGCTCACTGTTCTGGCCCAATAGGAAACACAGGAGAGTAGAAGAGTGCTGTTTTCTCAAAAGCAGAGTGTGTTTGTTGCAAGGCGAGCTAGCGTTTGTTTCCCAGTCCTAAACGGAGTTGAATCCCATGCAGTTTCTGGTCCTACGAGCAAGAGTTGTTTTCTGCTAGGAAGAGTCACTATTGCGCTCCCATTGCCATACACAGTGCAAATTGCACTCGCGTCTGTTCCCAGCAAGTGCAGTGTATTGGACTGAAGAGAAGCTACTGTTCTTGTCAGTTTCCTAAGCAGAGTTGAACTAGATATGCCCCGTGTGTGTAGGAAGCACAGTTCTTTTGTTCTGAGCAAGCTCACTGTTCTGGTCCTATAGGAAACACAGGAGAGTAGAAGAGTGCTGTTTTCCTCAAAAGCAGAGTGTGTTTCTTGCAAGGCGAGCTAGCGTTTGTTTCCCAGTCCTAAACGGAGTTGAAATCCATGCAGTTTCTGGTCCCTACGAGCAAAAGTTGTTTTCTGCTAAGAAGAGTCACTATTGCGCTCCCATTTGCCATACACAGTGCAAATAGCACTCGCGTCCTGTTTCCCAGCAAGTACAGTGTATTGGACAGAAGCTACTGTTCTTGTCAGTTTCCTAAGCAGAGTTGAACTAGATATGCCCCGTGTGTGTAGGAAGCACAGTTCTTTTGTTCTGAGCAAGCACAATGTTCTGGCCCTATAGGAAACACAGGAGAGTAGAAGAGTGCTGTTTTCTCAAAAGCATAGTGTGTTTCTTGCAAGGCGAGCTAGCGTTTGTTTCCCAGTCCTAAACGGAGTTGAATCCCATGCAGTTTCTGGTCCTACGAGCAAGAGTTGTTTTCTGCTAAGAAGACTCACTATTGCGTTCCCATTGACATACACAGTGCAAATAGCACTCGCGTCTGTTCCCAGCAAGTACAGTGTATTGGACTGAAGAGAAGCTACTGTTCTTGTCAGTTTCCTAAGCAGAGTTGAACTAGATATGCCCCGTGTGTGTAGGAAGCACAGTTCTTTTGTTCTGAGCAAGCTCAATGTTCTGGCCCTATAGGAAACACAGGAGAGTAGAAGAGTGCTGTTTTCTCAAAAGCAGAGTGTGTTTCTTGCAAGGCGAGCTAGCGTTTGTTTCCCAGTCCTAAATGGAGTTGAATCCCATGCAGTTTCTGGTCCTACGAGCAAGAGTTGTTTTCTGCTAAGAAGAGTCACTATTGCGCTCCCATTGCATACACAGTGCAAATAGCACTGGCGCCTGTTCCCAGCAAGTACAGTGTATTGGACTGAAGAGAAGCTACTGTTCTTGTCAGTTTCCTAAGCAGAGTTGAACTAGATATGCCCCGTGTGTGTAGGAAGCACAGTTCTTTTGTTCTGAGCGAGCTCACTGTTCTGGCTCTATAGGAAACACAGGAGAGTAGACGAGTGCTGTTTTCTCAAAAGCAGAGTGTGTTTCTTGCAAGGCGAGCTAGCGTTTGTTTCCCAGTCCTAAACGGAGTTGAATCCCATGAAGTTTCTGGTCCTACGAGCAAGAGTTGTTTTCTGCTAAGAAGAGTCACTATTGCGCTCCCATTGCCATACACAGTGCAAATAGCACTCGCGTCTGTTCCCAGCAAGTGCAGTGTATTGGACTGATGAGAAGCGACTGTTCTTGTCAGTTTCCTAAGCAGAGTTGAACTCGATATGCCCCGTGTGTGTAGGAAGCACAGTTCTTTTGTTCTGAGCAAGCTCACTGTTCTGGCCCTATAGGAAACACAGGGGAGTAGAAGAGTGCTGTTTTCTCAAAAGCAGAGTGTGTTTCTTGCAAGGCGAGCTAGCGTTTGTTTCCCAGTCCTAAACGGAGTTGAATCCCATGCAGTTTCTGCTCCTACTAGCAAGAGTTGTTTTCTCCAAAGAAGAGTCACTATTGCGCTCCCATTGCCATACACAGTGCAAATAGCACTCGCGTCTGTTCCCAGCAAGTACAGTGTATTGGACTGAAGAGAAGCTACTGTTCCTGTCAGTTTCCTAAGCAGAGTTGAACTAGATATGCCCCGTGTGTGTAGGAAGCACAGTTCTTCTGTTCTGAGCAAGCTCACTGTTCTGGCCCTATAGGAATCACAGGAGAGTAGAAGAGTGCTGTTTTCTCAAAAGCAGAGTGTGTTTCTTGCAAGGCGAGCTAGCGTTTGTTTCCCAGTCCTAAACGGAGTTGAATCCCATGCAGTTTCTGGTCCTACGAGCAAGAGTTGTTTTCTGCTAAGAAGAGTCACTATTGCGCTCCCATTGCCATACACAGTGCAAATAGCACTGGCGTCTGTTCCCAGCAAGTACAGTGTATTGGACTGAAGAGAAGCTACTGTTCTTGTCAGTTTCCTAAGCAGAGTTGAACTAGATATGCCCGGTGTGTGTAGGAAGCACAGTTCTTTTGTTCTGAGCAAGCTCAATGTTCTGGCCCTATAGGAAACACAGGAGAGTAGAAGAGTGCTGTTTTCTCAAAAGCAGAGTGTGTTTCTTGTAAGGCGAGCTAGCGTTTGTTTCCCAGTCCTAAACGGAGTTGAATCCCATGCAGTTTGTGGTCCTACGAGCAAGAGTTGTTTTCTGCTAAGAAGAGTCACTATTGCGCTCCCATTGCCATACACAGTGCAAATAGCACTCGCGTCTGTTCCCAGCAAGTACAGTGTATTGGACTGAAGAGAAGCTACTGTTCTTGTCAGTTTCCTAAGCAGAGTTGAACTAGATATGCCCCGTGTGTGTAGGAAGCACAGTTCTTTTGTTCTGAGCAAGCTCACTGTTCTGGCCCTATAGGAAACACAGGAGAGTAGAAGAGTGCTGTTTTCTCAAAAGCAGAGTGTGTTTCTTGCAAGGCGAGCTAGCGTTTGTTTCCCAGTCCTAAACGGAGTTGAATCCCATGCAGTTTCTGGTCCTACGAGCAAGAGTTGTTTTTTGCTAAGAAGAGTCACTATTGCGCTCCCATTGCCATACACAGTGCAAATAGCACTGGCGTCTGTTCCCAGCAAGTACAGTGTATTGGACTGAAGAGAAGCTACTGTTCTTGTCAGTTTCCTAAGCAGAGTTGAACTAGATATGGCCCCGTGTGTGTAGGAAGCACAGTTCTTTTGTTCTGAGCAAGCTCACTGTTCTGGCCCTATAGGAAACACAGGAGAGTAGAAGAGTGCTGTTTTCTCAAAAGCAGAGTGTGTTTCTTGCAAGGCGAGCTAGCGTTTGTTTCCCAGTCCTAAACGGAGTTGAATCCCATGCAGTTTCTGGTCCTACGAGCAAGAGTTGTTTTCTGCTAAGAAGAGTCACTATTGCGCTCCCATTGCCATACACAGTGCAAATAGCACTGGCGTCTGTTCCCAGCAAGTACAGTGTATTGGACTGAAGAGAAGCTACTGTTCTTGTCAGTTTCCTAAGCAGAGTTGAACTAGATATGCCCCGTGTGTGTAGGAAGCACAGTTCTTTTGTTCTGAGCAAGCTCACTGTTCTGGCCCTATAGGAAACACAGGAGAGTAGAAGAGTGCTGTTTTCTCAAAAGCAGAGTGTGTTTCTTGCAAGGCGAGCTAGCGTTTGTTTCCCAGTCCTAAACGGAGTTGAATCCCATGCAGTTTTTGGTCCTACGAGCAAGAGTTGTTTTCTGCTAAGAAGAGTCACTATTGTGCTCCCATTGCCATACACAGTGCAAATAGCACTCGCGTCTGTTCCCAGCAAGTACAGTGTATTGGACTGAAGAGAAGCTACTGTTCTTGTCAGTTTCCTAAGCAGAGTTGAACTAGATATGCCCCGTATGTGTAGGAAGCACAGTTCTTTTGTTCTGAGCAAGCTCACTGTTCTGGCCCTATAGGAAACACAGGAGAGTAGAAGAGTGCTGTTTTCTCAAAAGCAGAGTGTGTTTCTTGCAAGGCGAGCTAGCGTTTGTTTCCCAGTCCTAAACGGAGTTGAATCCCATGCAGTTTCTGGTCCTACGAGCAAGAGTTGTTTTCTGCTAAGAAGAGTCACTATTGCGCTCCCATTGCCATACACAGTGCAAATAGCACTCGCGTCTGTTCCAGGCAAGTACAGTGTATTGGACTGAAGAGAAGCTACTGTTCTTGTCAGTTTCCTAAGCAGAGTTGAACTAGATATGCCCCGTGTGTGTAGGAAGCACAGTTCTTTTGTTCTGAGCAAGCTCACTGTTCTGGCCCTATAGGAAACACAGGAGAGTAGAAGAGTGCTGTTTTCTCAAAAGCAGAGTGTGTTTCTTGCAAGGCGAGCTAGCGTTTGTTTCCCAGTCCTAAACGGAGTTGAATCCCATGCAGTTTCTGCTCCTACTAGCAAGAGTTGTTTTCTGCTAAGAAGAGTCACTATTGCGCTCCCATTGCCATACACAGTGCAAATAGCACTCGCGTCTGTTCCAGGCAAGTACAGTGTATTGGACTGAAGAGAAGCTACTGTTCTTGTCAGTTTCCTAAGCAGAGTTGAACTAGATATGCCCCGTGTGTGTAGGAAGCACAGTTCTTTTGTTCTGAGCAAGCTCAATGTTCTGGCCCTATAGGAAACACAGGAGAGTAGAAGAGTGCTGTTTTCTCAAAAGCAGAGTGTGTTTCTTACAAGGCGAGCTAGCGTTTGTTTCCCAGTCCTAAACGGAGTTGAATCCCATGCAGTTTCTGGTCCTACGAGCAAGAGTTGTTTTCTGCTAAGAAGAGTCACTATTGCGCTCCCATTGCCATACACAGTGCAAATAGCACTCGCGTCTGTTCCCAGCAAGTACAGTGTATTGGACTGAAGAGAAGCTACTGTTCTTGTCAGTTTCCTAAGCAGAGTTGAACTAGATATGCCCCGTGTGTGTAGGAAGCACAGTTCTTTTGTTCTGAGCAAGCTCAATGTTCTGGCCCTATAGGAAACACAGGAGAGTAGAAGAGTGCTGTTTTCTCAAAAGCAGAGTGTGTTTCTTGCAAGGCGAGCTAGCGTTTGTTTCCCAGTCCTAAACGGAGTTGAATCCCATGCAGTTTCTGGTCCTACGAGCAAGAGTTGTTTTCTGCTAAGAAGAGTCACTATTGCGCTCCCATTGCATACACAGTGCAAATAGCACTGGCGCCTGTTCCCAGCAAGTACAGTGTATTGGACTGAAGAGAAGCTACTGTTCTTGTCAGTTTCCTAAGCAAAGTTGAACTAGATATGCCCCGTGTGTGTAGGAAGCACAGTTCTTTTGTTCTGAGCGAGCTCACTGTTCTGGCTCTATAGGAAAACACAGGAGAGTAGACGAGTGCTGTTTTCTCAAAAGCAGAGTGTGTTTCTTGCAAGGCGAGCTAGCGTTTGTTTCCCAGTCCTAAACGGAGTTGAATCCCATGCAGTTTCTGGTCCTACGAGCAAGAGTTGTTTTCTGCTAAGAAGAGTCACTATTGCGCTCCCATTGCCATACACAGTGCAAATAGCACTCGCGTCTGTTTCCCAGCAAGTGCAGTGTATTGGACTGATGAGAAGCTACTGTTCTTGTCAGTTTCCTAAGCAGAGTTGAACTAGATATGCCCCGTGTGTGTAGGAAGCACAGTTCTTTTGTTCTGAGCAAGCTCACTGTTCTGGCCCTATAGGAAACACAGGAGAGTAGAAGAGTGCTGTTTTCTCAAAAGCAGAGTGTGTTTCTTGCAAGGCGAGCTAGCGTTTGTTTCCCAGTTCTAAACGGAGTTGAATCCCATGCAGTTTCTGCTCCTACTAGCAAGAGTTGTTTTCTCCAAAGAAGAGTCACTATTGCGCTCCCATTGCCATACACAGTGCAAATAGCACTCGCGTCTGTTCCCAGCAAGTACAGTGTATTGGACTGAAGAGAAGCTACTGTTCCTGTCAGTTTCCTAAGCAGAGTTGAACTAGATATGCCCCGTGTGTGTAGGAAGCACAGTTCTTCTGTTCTGAGCGAGCTCACTGTTCTGGCCCTATAGGAATCACAGGAGAGTAGAAGAGTGCTGTTTTCTCAAAAGCAGAGTGTGTTTCTTGCAAGGCGAGCTAGCGTTTGTTTCCCAGTCCTAAACGGAGTTGAATCCCATGCAGTTTCTGGTCCTACGAGCAAGAGTTGTTTTCTGCTAAGAAGAGTCACTATTGCGCTCCCATTGCCATACACAGTGCAAATAGCACTGGCGTCTGTTCCCAGCAAGTACAGTGTATTGGACTGAAGAGAAGCTACTGTTCTTGTCAGTTTCCTAAGCAGAGTTGAACTAGATATGCCCCGTGTGTGTAGGAAGCACAGTTCTTTTGTTCTGAGCAAGCTCACTGTTCTGGCCCTATAGGAAACACAGGAGAGTAGAAGAGTGCTGTTTTCTCAAAAGCAGAGTGTGTTTCTTGCAAGGCGAGCTAGCGTTTGTTTCCCAGTCCTAAACGGAGTTGAATCCCATGCAGTTTCTGGTCCTACGAGCAAGAGTTGTTTTCTGCTAAGAAGAGTCACTATTGCGCTCCCATTGCCATACACAGTGCAAATAGCACTCGCGTCTGTTCCCAGCAAGTACAGTGTATTGGACTGAAGAGAAGCTACTGTTCTTGTCAGTTTCCTAAGCAGAGTTGAACTAGATATGCCCCGTGTGTGTAGGAAGCACAGTTCTTTTGTTCTGAGCAAGCTCACTGTTCTGGCCCTAGAGGAAACACAGGAGAGTAGAAGAGTGCTGTTTTCTCAAAAGCAGAGTGTGTTTCTTGCAAGGCGAGCTAGCGTTTGTTTCCCAGTCCTAAACGGAGTTGAATCCCATGCAGTTTGTGGTCCTACGAGCAAGAGTTGTTTTCTGCTAAGAAGAGTCACTATTGCGCTCCCATTGCCATACACAGTGCAAATAGCACTCGCGTCTGTTCCCAGCAAGTACAGTGTATTGGACTGAAGAGAAGCTACTGTTCTTGTCAGTTTCCTAAGCAGAGTTGAACTAGATATGCCCCGTGTGTGTAGGAAGCACAGTTCTTTCGTTCTGAGCAAGCTCACTGTTCTGGCCCTATAGGAAACACAGGAGAGTAGAAGAGTGCTGTTTTCTCAAAAGCAGAGTGTGTTTCTTGCAAGGCGAGCTAGCGTTTGTTTCCCAGTCCTAAACGGAGTTGAATCCCATGCAGTTTCTGGTCCTACGAGCAAGAGTTGTTTTCTGCTAAGAAGAGTCACTATTGCGCTCCCATTGCCATACACAGTGCAAATAGCACTCGCGTCTGTTCCAGGCAAGTACAGTGTATTGGACTGAAGAGAAGCTACTGTTCTTGTCAGTTTCCTAAGCAGAGTTGAACTAGATATGCCCCGTGTGTGTAGGAAGCACAGTTCTTTTGTTCTGAGCAAGCTCACTGTTCTGGCCCTATAGGAAACACAGGAGAGTAGAAGAGTGCTGTTTTCTCAAAAGCAGAGTGTGTTTCTTGCAAGGCGAGCTAGCGTTTGTTTCCCAGTCCTAAACGGAGTTGAATCCCATGCAGTTTCTGCTCCTACTAGCAAGAGTTGTTTTCTGCTAAGAAGAGTCACTATTGCGCTCCCATTGCCATACACAGTGCAAATAGCACTCGCGTCTGTTCCAGGCAAGTACAGTGTATTGGACTGAAGAGAAGCTACTGTTCTTGTCAGTTTCCTAAGCAGAGTTGAACTAGATATGCCCCGTGTGTGTAGGAAGCACAGTTCTTTTGTTCTGAGCAAGCTCAATGTTCTGGCCCTATAGGAAACACAGGAGAGTAGAAGAGTGCTGTTTTCTCAAAAGCAGAGTGTGTTTCTTACAAGGCGAGCTAGCGTTTGTTTCCCAGTCCTAAACGGAGTTGAATCCCATGCAGTTTCTGGTCCTACGAGCAAGAGTTGTTTTCTGCTAAGAAGAGTCACTATTGCGCTCCCATTGCCATACACAGTGCAAATAGCACTCGCGTCTGTTCCCAGCAAGTACAGTGTATTGGACTGAAGAGAAGCTACTGTTCTTGTCAGTTTCCTAAGCAGAGTTGAACTAGATATGCCCCGTGTGTGTAGGAAGCACAGTTCTTTTGTTCTGAGCAAGCTCAATGTTCTGGCCCTATAGGAAACACAGGAGAGTAGAAGAGTGCTGTTTTCTCAAAAGCAGAGTGTGTTTCTTGCAAGGCGAGCTAGCGTTTGTTTCCCAGTCCTAAACGGAGTTGAATCCCATGCAGTTTCTGGTCCTACGAGCAAGAGTTGTTTTCTGCTAAGAAGAGTCACTATTGCGCTCCCATTGCATACACAGTGCAAATAGCACTGGCGCCTGTTCCCAGCAAGTACAGTGTATTGGACTGAAGAGAAGCTACTGTTCTTGTCAGTTTCCTAAGCAAAGTTGAACTAGATATGCCCCGTGTGTGTAGGAAGCACAGTTCTTTTGTTCTGAGCGAGCTCACTGTTCTGGCTCTATAGGAAACACAGGAGAGTAGACGAGTGCTGTTTTCTCAAAAGCAGAGTGTGTTTCTTGCAAGGCGAGCTAGCGTTTGTTTCCCAGTCCTAAACGGAGTTGAATCCCATGCAGTTTCTGGTCCTACGAGCAAGAGTTGTTTTCTGCTAAGAAGAGTCACTATTGCGCTCCCATTGCCATACACAGTGCAAATAGCACTCGCGTCTGTTCCCAGCAAGTGCAGTGTATTGGACTGATGAGAAGCTACTGTTCTTGTCAGTTTCCTAAGCAGAGTTGAACTAGATATGCCCCGTGTGTGTAGGAAGCACAGTTCTTTTGTTCTGAGCAAGCTCACTGTTCTGGCCCTATAGGAAACACAGGAGAGTAGAAGAGTGCTGTTTTCTCAAAAGCAGAGTGTGTTTCTTGCAAGGCGAGCTAGCGTTTGTTTCCCAGTTCTAAACGGAGTTGAATCCCATGCAGTTTCTGCTCCTACTAGCAAGAGTTGTTTTCTCCAAAGAAGAGTCACTATTGCGCTCCCATTGCCATACACAGTGCAAATAGCACTCGCGTCTGTTCCCAGCAAGTACAGTGTATTGGACTGAAGAGAAGCTACTGTTCCTGTCAGTTTCCTAAGCAGAGTTGAACTAGATATGCCCCGTGTGTGTAGGAAGCACAGTTCTTCTGTTCTGAGCGAGCTCACTGTTCTGGCCCTATAGGAATCACAGGAGAGTAGAAGAGTGCTGTTTTCTCAAAAGCAGAGTGTGTTTCTTGCAAGGCGAGCTAGCGTTTGTTTCCCAGTCCTAAACGGAGTTGAATCCCATGCAGTTTCTGGTCCTACGAGCAAGAGTTGTTTTCTGCTAAGAAGAGTCACTATTGCGCTCCCATTGCCATACACAGTGCAAATAGCACTGGCGTCTGTTCCCAGCAAGTACAGTGTATTGGACTGAAGAGAAGCTACTGTTCTTGTCAGTTTCCTAAGCAGAGTTGAACTAGATATGCCCCGTGTGTGTAGGAAGCACAGTTCTTTTGTTCTGAGCAAGCTCACTGTTCTGGCCCTATAGGAAACACAGGAGAGTAGAAGAGTGCTGTTTTCTCAAAAGCAGAGTGTGTTTCTTGCAAGGCGAGCTAGCGTTTGTTTCCCAGTCCTAAACGGAGTTGAATCCCATGCAGTTTCTGGTCCTACGAGCAAGAGTTGTTTTCTGCTAAGAAGAGTCACTATTGCGCTCCCATTGCCATACACAGTGCAAATAGCACTCGCGTCTGTTCCCAGCAAGTACAGTGTATTGGACTGAAGAGAAGCTACTGTTCTTGTCAGTTTCCTAAGCAGAGTTGAACTAGATATGCCCCGTGTGTGTAGGAAGCACAGTTCTTTTGTTCTGAGCAAGCTCACTGTTCTGGCCCTAGAGGAAACACAGGAGAGTAGAAGAGTGCTGTTTTCTCAAAAGCAGAGTGTGTTTCTTGCAAGGCGAGCTAGCGTTTGTTTCCCAGTCCTAAACGGAGTTGAATCCCATGCAGTTTGTGGTCCTACGAGCAAGAGTTGTTTTCTGCTAAGAAGAGTCACTATTGCGCTCCCATTGCCATACACAGTGCAAATAGCACTCGCGTCTGTTCCCAGCAAGTACAGTGTATTGGACTGAAGAGAAGCTACTGTTCTTGTCAGTTTCCTAAGCAGAGTTGAACTAGATATGCCCCGTGTGTGTAGGAAGCACAGTTCTTTCGTTCTGAGCAAGCTCACTGTTCTGGCCCTATAGGAAACACAGGAGAGTAGAAGAGTGCTGTTTTCTCAAAAGCAGAGTGTGTTTCTTGCAAGGCGAGCTAGCGTTTGTTTCCCAGTCCTAAACGGAGTTGAATCCCATGCAGTTTCTGGTCCTACGAGCAAGAGTTGTTTTCTGCTAAGAAGAGTCACTATTGCGCTCCCATTGCCATACACAGTGCAAAAAGCACTGGCGTCTGTTCCCAGCAAGTACAGTGTATTGGACTGAAGAGAAGCTACTGTTCTTGTCAGTTTCCTAAGCAGAGTTGAACTAGATATGCCCCGTGTGTGTAGGAAGCACAGTTCTTTTGTTCTGAGCAAGCTCACTGTTCTGGCCCTATAGGAAACACAGGAGAGTAGAAGAGTGCTGTTTTCTCAAAAGCAGAGTGTGTTTCTTGCAAGGCGAGCTAGCGTTTGTTTCCCAGTCCTAAACGGAGTTGAATCCCATGCAGTTTCTGGTCCTACGAGCAAGAGTTGTTTTCTGCTAAGAAGAGTCACTATTGCGCTCCCATTGCCATACACAGTGCAAATAGCACTCGCGTCTGTTCCCAGCAAGTACAGTGTATTGGACTGAAGAGAAGCTACTGTTCTTGTCAGTTTCCTAAGCAGAGTTGAACTAGATATGCCCCGTGTGTGTAGGAAGCACAGTTCTTTTGTTCTGAGCAAGCTCACTGTTCTGGCCCTATAGGAAACACAGGAGAGTAGAAGAGTGCTGTTTTCTCAAAAGCAGAGTGTGTTTCTTGCAAGGCGAGCTAGCGTTTGTTTCCCAGGCCTAAACGGAGTTGAATCCCATGCAGTTTCTGGTCCTACGAGCAAGAGTTGTTTTCTGCTAAGAAGAGTCACTATTGCGCTCCCATTGCCATACACAGTGCAAATAGCACTGGCGTCTGTTCCCAGCAAGTACAGTGTATTGGACTGAAGAGAAGCTACTGTTCTTGTCAGTTTCCTAAGCAGAGTTGAACTAGATATGCCCCGTGTGTGTAGGAAGCACAGTTCTTTTGTTCTGAGCAAGCTCACTGTTCTGGCCCTATAGGAAACACAGGAGAGTAGAAGAGTGCTGTTTTCTCAAAAGCAGAGTGTGTTTCTTGCAAGGCGAGCTAGCGTTTGTTTCCCAGTCCTAAACGGAGTTGAATCCCATGCAGTTTCTGGTCCTACGAGCAAGAGTTGTTTTCTGCTAAGAAGAGTCACTATTGCGCTCCCATTGCCATACACAGTGCAAATAGCACTCGCGTCTGTTCCCAGCAAGTACAGTGTATTGGACTGAAGAGAAGCTACTGTTCTTGTCAGTTTCCTAAGCAGAGTTGAACTAGATATGCCCCGTGTGTGTAGGAAGCACAGTTCTTTTGTTCTGAGCAAGCTCACTGTTCTGGCCCTATAGGAAAAACAGGAGAGTAGAAGAGTGCTGTTTTCTCAAAAGCAGAGTGTGTTTCTTGCAAGGCGAGCTAGCGTTTGTTTCCCAGTCCTAAACGGAGTTGAATCCCATGCAGTTTCTGGTCCTACGAGCAAGAGTTGTTTTCTGCTAAGAAGAGTCACTATTGCGCTCCCATTGCCATACACAGTGCAAATAGCACTCGCGTCTGTTCCCAGCAAGTACAGTGTATTGGACTGAAGAGAAGCTACTGTTCTTGTCAGTTTCCTAAGCAGAGTTGAACTAGATATGCCCCGTGTGTGTAGGAAGCACAGTTCTTTTGTTCTGAGCAAGCTCACTGTTCTGGCCCTATAGGAAACACAGGAGAGTAGAAGAGTGCTGTTTTCTCAAAAGCAGAGTGTGTTTCTTGCAAGGCGAGCTAGCGTTTGTTTCCCAGTCCTAAACGGAGTTGAATCCCATGCAGTTTCTGGTCCTACGAGCAAGAGTTGTTTTCTGCTAAGAAGAGTCACTATTGCGCTCCCATTGCCATACACAGTGCAAATAGCACTCGCGTCTGTTCCCAGCAAGTACAGTGTATTGGACTGAAGAGAAGCTACTGTTCTTGTCAGTTTCCTAAGCAGAGTTGAACTAGATATGCCCCGTGTGTGTAGGAAGCACAGTTCTTTTGTTCTGAGCAAGCTCACTGTTCTGGCCCTATAGGAAACACAGGAGAGTAGAAGAGTGCTGTTTTCTCAAAAGCAGAGTGTGTTTCTTGCAAGGCGAGCTAGCGTTTGTTTCCCAGTCCTAAACGGAGTTGAATCCCATGCAGTTTCTGGTCCTACGAGCAAGAGTTGTTTTCTGCTAAGAAGAGTCACTATTGCGCTCCCATTGCCATACACAGTGCAAATAGCACTCGCGTCTGTTCCCAGCAAGTACAGTGTATTGGACTGAAGAGAAGCTACTGTTCTTGTCAGTTTCCTAAGCAGAGTTGAACTAGATATGCCCCGTGTGTGTAGGAAGCACAGTTCTTTTGTTCTGAGCAAGCTCACTGTTCTGGCCCTATAGGAAACACAGGAGAGTAGAAGAGTGCTGTTTTCTCAAAAGCAGAGTGTGTTTCTTGCAAGGCGAGCTAGCGTTTGTTTCCCAGTCCTAAAGGGAGTTGAATCCCATGCAGTTTCTGGTCCTACGAGCAAGAGTTGTTTTCTGCTAAGAAGAGTCACTATTGCGCTCCCATTGCCATACACAGTGCAAATAGCACTCGCGTCTGTTCCCAGCAAGTACAGTGTATTGGACTGAAGAGAAGCTACTGTTCTTGTCAGTTTCCTAAGCAGAGTTGAACTAGATATGCCCCGTGTGTGTAGGAAGCACAGTTCTTTTGTTCTGAGCAAGCTCAATGTTCTGGCCCTATAGGAAACACAGGAGAGTAGAAGAGTGCTGTTTTCTCAAAAGCAGAGTGTGTTTCTTGCAAGGCGAGCTAGCGTTTGTTTCCCAGTCCTAAACGGAGTTGAATCCCATGCAGTTTGTGGTCCTACGAGCAAGAGTTGTTTTCTGCTAAGAAGAGTCACTATTGTGCTCCCATTGCCATACACAGTGCAAATAGCACTCGCGTCTGTTCCCAGCAAGTACAGTGTATTGGACTGAAGAGAAGCTACTGTTCTTGTCAGTTTCCTAAGCAGAGTTGAACTAGATATGCCCCGTGTGTGTAGGAAGCACAGTTCTTTTGTTCTGAGCAAGCTCATTGTTCTGGCCCTATAGGAAACACAGGAGAGTAGAAGAGTGCTGTTTTCTCAAAAGCAGAGTGTGTTTCTTGCAAGGCGAGCTAGCGTTTGTTTCCCAGTCCTAAACGGAGTTGAATCCCATGCAGTTTCTGGTCCTACGAGCAAGAGTTGTTTTCTGCTAAGAAGAGTCACTATTGCGCTCCCATTGCCATACACAGTGCAAATAGCACTCGCGTCTGTTCCCAGCAAGTACAGTGTATTGGACTGAAGAGAAGCTACTGTTCTTGTCAGTTTCCTAAGCAGAGTTGAACTAGATATGCCCCGTGTGTGTAGGAAGCACAGTTCTTTTGTTCTGAGCAAGCTCACTGTTCTGGCCCTATAGGAAACACAGGAGAGTAGAAGAGTGCTGTTTTCTCAAAAGCAGAGTGTGTTTCTTGCAAGGCGAGCTAGCGTTTGTTTCCCAGTCCTAAACGGAGTTGAATCCCATGCAGTTTCTGGTCCTACGAGCAAGAGTTGTTTTCTGCTAAGAAGAGTCACTATTGCGCTCCCATTGCCATACACAGTGCAAATAGCACTCGCGTCTGTTCCCAGCAAGTACAGTGTATTGGACTGAAGAGAAGCTACTGTTCTTGTCAGTTTCCTAAGCAGAGTTGAACTAGATATGCCCCGTGTGTGTAGGAAGCACAGTTCTTTTGTTCTGAGCAAGCTCACTGTTCTGGCCCTATAGGAAACACAGGAGAGTAGAAGAGTGCTGTTTTCTCAAAAGCAGAGTGTGTTTCTTGCAAGGCGAGCTAGCGTTTGTTTCCCAGTCCTAAACGGAGTTGAATCCCATGCAGTTTCTGGTCCTACGAGCAAGAGTTGTTTTCTGCTAAGAAGAGTCACTATTGCGCTCCCATTGCCATACACAGTGCAAATAGCACTGGCGTCTGTTCCCAGCAAGAACAGTGTATTGGACTGAAGAGAAGCTACTGTTCTTGTCAGTTTCCTAAGCAGAGTTGAACTAGATATGCCCCGTGTGTGTAGGAAGCACAGTTCTTTTGTTCTGAGCAAGCTCAATGTTCTGGCCCTATAGGAAACACAGGAGAGTAGAAGAGTGCTGTTTTCTCAAAAGCAGAGTGTGTTTCTTGCAAGGCGAGCTAGCGTTTGTTTCCCAGTCCTAAACGGAGTTGAATCCCATGCAGTTTCTGGTCCTACGAGCAAGAGTTGTTTTCTGCTAAGAAGAGTCACTATTGCGCTCCCATTGCCATACACAGTGCAAATAGCACTCGCGTCTGTTCCCAGCAAGTGCAGTGTATTGGACTGAAGAGAAGCTACTGTTCTTGTCAGTTTCCTAAGCAGAGTTGAACTAGATATGCCCCGTGTGTGTAGGAAGCACAGTTCTTTTGTTCTGAGCAAGCTCACTGTTCTGGTCCTATAGGAAACACAGGAGAGTAGAAGAGTGCTGTTTTCTCAAAAGCAGAGTGTGTTTCTTGCAAGGCGAGCTAGCGTTTGTTTCCCAGTCCTAAACGGAGTTGAATCCCATGCAGTTTCTGGTCCTACGAGCAAGAGTTGTTTTCTGCTAAGAAGAGTCACTATTGCGCTCCCATTGCCATACACAGTGCAAATAGCACTCGCGTCTTTTCCCAGCAAGTACAGTGTATTGGACTGAAGAGAAGCTACTGTTCTTGTCAGTTTCCTAAGCAGAGTTGAACTAGATATGCCCCGTGTGTGTAGGAAGCACAGTTCTTTTGTTCTGAGCAAGCTCACTGTTCTGGCCCTATAGGAAACACAGGAGAGTAGAAGAGTGCTGTTTTCTCAAAAGCAGAGTGTGTTTCTTGCAAGGCGAGCTAGCGTTTGTTTCCCAGTCCTAAACGGAGTTGAATCCCATGCAGTTTCTGGTCCTACGAGCAAGAGTTGTTTTCTGCTAAGAAGAGTCACTATTGTGCTCCCATTGCCATACACAGTGCAAATAGCACTCGCGTCTGTTCCCAGCAAGTACAGTGTATTGGACTGAAGAGAAGCTACTGTTCTTGTCAGTTTCCTAAGCAGAGTTGAACTAGATATGCCCCGTGTGTGTAGGAAGCACAGTTCTTTTGTTTTGAGCAAGCTCACTGTTCTGGCCCTATAGGAAACACAGGAGAGTAGAAGAGTGCTGTTTTCTCAAAAGCAGAGTGTGTTTCTTGCAAGGCGAGCTAGCGTTTGTTTCCCAGTCCTAAACGGAGTTGAATCCCATGCAGTTTCTGCTCCTACTAGCAAGAGTTGTTTTCTGCTAAGAAGAGTCACTATTGCGCTCCCATTGCCATACACAGTGCAAATAGCACTCGCGACTGTTCCCAGCAAGTACAGTGTATTGGACTGAAGAGAAGCTACTGTTCTTGTCAGTTTCCTAAGCAGAGTTGAACTAGATATGCCCCGTGTGTGTAGGAAGCACAGTTCTTTTGTTCTGAGCAAGCTCAATGTTCTGGCCCTATAGGAAACACAGGAGAGTAGAAGAGTGCTGTTTTCTCAAAAGCAGAGTGTGTTTCTTACAAGGCGAGCTAGCGTTTGTTTCCCAGTCCTAAACGGAGTTGAATCCCATGCAGTTTCTGGTCCTACGAGCAAGAGTTGTTTTCTGCTAAGAAGAGTCACTATTGCGCTCCCATTGCCATACACAGTGCAAATAGCACTCGCGTCTGTTCCCAGCAAGTACAGTGTATTGGACTGAAGAGAAGCTACTGTTCTTGTCAGTTTCCTAAGCAGTGTTGAACTAGATATGCCCCGTGTGTGTAGGAAGCACAGTTCTTTTGTTCTGAGCAAGCTCACTGTTCTGGCCCTATAGGAAACACAGGAGAGTAGAAGAGTGCTGTTTTCTCAAAAGCAGAGTGTGTTTCTTGCAAGGCGAGCTAGCGTTTGTTTCCCAGTCCTAAACGGAGTTGAATCCCATGCAGTTTCTGGTCCTACGAGCAAGAGTTGTTTTCTGCTAAGAAGAGTCACTATTGCGCTCCCATTGCCATACACAGTGCAAATAGCACTCGCGTCTGTTCCCAGCAAGTACAGTGTATTGGACTGAAGAGAAGCTACTGTTCTTGTCAGTTTCCTAAGCAGAGTTGAACTAGATATGCCCCGTGTGTGTAGGAAGCACAGTTCTTTTGTTCTGAGCAAGCTCACTGTTCTGGCCCTATAGGAAACACAGGAGAGTAGAAGAGTGCTGTTTTCTCAAAAGCAGAGTGTGTTTCTTGCAAGGCGAGCTAGCGTTTGTTTCCCAGTCCTAAACGGAGTTGAATCCCATGCAGTTTCTGGTCCTACGAGCAAGAGTTGTTTTCTGCTAAGAAGAGTCACTATTGCGCTCCCATTGCCATACACAGTGCAAATAGCACTCGCGTCTGTTCCCAGCAAGTACAGTGTATTGGACTGAAGAGAAGCTACTGTTCTTGTCAGTTTCCTAAGCAGAGTTGAACTAGATATGCCCCGTGTGTGTAGGAAGCACAGTTCTTTTGTTCTGAGCAAGCTCACTGTTCTGGCCCTATAGGAAACACAGGAGAGTAGAAGAGTGCTGTTTTCTCAAAAGCAGAGTGTGTTTCTTGCAAGGCGAGCTAGCGTTTGTTTCCCAGTCCTAAACGGAGTTGAATCCCATGCAGTTTCTGGTCCTACGAGCAAGAGTTGTTTTCTGCTAAGAAGAGTCACTATTGCGCTCCCATTGCCATACACAGTGCAAATAGCACTCGCGTCTGTTCCCAGCAAGTACAGTGTATTGGACTGAAGAGAAGCTACTGTTCTTGTCAGTTTCCTAAGCAGAGTTGAACTAGATATGCCCCGTGTGTGTAGGAAGCACAGTTCTTCTGTTCTGAGCAAGCTCACTGTTCTGGCCCTATAGGAAACACAGGAGAGTAGAAGAGTGCTGTTTTCTCAAAAGCAGAGTGTCTTTCTTGCAAGGCGAGCTAGCGTTTGTTTCCCAGTCCTAAACGGAGTTGAATCCCATGCAGTTTCTGGTCCTACTAGCAAGAGTTGTTTTCTGCTAAGAAGAGTCACTATTGCGCTCCCATTGCCATACACAGTGCAAATAGCACTCGCGTCTGTTCCCAGCAAGTACAGTGTATTGGACTGAAGAGAAGCTACTGTTCTTGTCAGTTTCCTAAGCAGAGTTGAACTAGATATGCCCCGTGTGTGTAGGAAGCACAGTTCTTTTGTTCTGAGCAAGCTCAATGTTCTGGCACTATAGGAAACACAGGAGAGTAGAAGAGTACTGTTTTCTCAAAAGCAGAGTGTGTTTCTTGCAAGGCGAGCTAGCGTTTGTTTACCAGTCCTAAATGGAGTTGAATCCCATGCAGTTTCTGGTCCTACGAGCAAGAGTTGTTTTCTGCTAAGAAGAGTCACTATTGTGCTCCCATTGCCATACACAGTGCAAATAGCACTCGCGTCTGTTCCCAGCAAGTACAGTGTATTGGACTGAAGAGAAGCTACTGTTCTTGTCAGTTTCCTAAGCAGAGTTGAACTAGATATGCCCCGTGTGTGTAGGAAGCACAGTTCTTTTGTTCTGAGCAAGCTCAATGTTCTGGCCCTATAGGAAACACAGGAGAGTAGAAGAGTGCTGTTTTCTCAAAAGCAGAGTGTGTTTCTTGTAAGGCGAGCTAGCGTTTGTTTCCCAGTCATAAACGGAGTTGAATCCCATGCAGTTTCTGCTCCTACGAGCAAGAGTTGTTTTCTGCTAAGAAGAGTCACTATTGCGCTCCCATTGCCATACACAGTGCAAATAGCACTCGCGTCTGTTCCCAGCAAGTACAGTGTATTGGACTGAAGAGAAGCTACTGTTCTTGTCAGTTTCCTAAGCAGAGTTGAACTAGATATGCCCCGTGTGTGTAGGAAGCACAGTTCTTTTGTTCTGAGCAAGCTCACTGTTCTGGCCCTATAGGAAACACAGGAGAGTAGAAGAGTGCTGTTTTCTCAAAAGCAGAGTGTGTTTCTTGCAAGGCGAGCTAGCGTTTGTTTCCCAGTCCTAAACGGAGTTGAATCCCATGCAGTTTCTGGTCCTACGAGCAAGAGTTGTTTTCTGCTAAGAAGAGTCACTATTGCGCTCCCATTGCCATACACAGTGCAAATAGCACTCGCGTCTGTTCCCAGCAAGTGCAGTGTATTGGACTGAAGAGAAGCTACTGTTCTTGTCAGTTTCCTAAGCAGAGTTGAACTAGATATGCCCCGTGTGTGTAGGAAGCACAGTTCTTTTGTTCTGAGCAAGATCACTGTTCTGGTCCTATAGGAAACACAGGAGAGTAGAAGAGTGCTGTTTTCTCAAAAGCAGAGTGTGTTTCTTGCAAGGCGAGCTAGCGTTTGTTTCCCAGTCCTAAACGGAGTTGAATCCCATGCAGTTTCTGGTCCTACGAGCAAGAGTTGTTTTCTGCTAAGAAGAGTCACTATTGCGCTCCCATTGCCATACACAGTGCAAATAGCACTCGCGTCTGTTCCCAGCAAGTGCAGTGTATTGGACTGAAGAGAAGCTACTGTTCTTGTCAGTTTCCTAAGCAGAGTTGAACTAGATATGCCCCGTGTGTGTAGGAAGCACAGTTCTTTTGTTCTGAGCAAGCTCACTGTTCTGGTCCTATAGGAAACACAGGAGAGTAGAAGAGTGCTATTTTCTCAAAAGCAGAGTGTGTTTCTTGCAAGGCGAGCTAGCGTTTGTTTCCCAGTCCTAAACGGAGTTGAATCCCATGCAGTTTCTGGTCCTACGAGCAAGAGTTGTTTTCTGCTAAGAAGAGTCACTATTGCGCTCCCATTGCCATACACAGTGCAAATAGCACTCGCGTCTGTTCCCAGCAAGTACAGTGTATTGGACTGAAGAGAAGCTACTGTTCTTGTCAGTTTCCTAAGCAGAGTTGAACTAGATATGCCCCGTGTGTGTAGGAAGCACAGTTCTTTTGTTCTGAGCAAGCTCAATGTTCTGGCCCTATAGGAAACACAGGAGAGTAGAAGAATGCTGTTTTCTCAAAAGCAGAGTGTGTTTCTTGCAAGGCGAGCTAGCGTTTGTTTCCCAGTCCTAAACGGAGTTGAATCCCATGCAGTTTCTGGTCCTACGAGCAAGAGTTGTTTTCTGCTAAGAAGAGTCACTATTGCGCTCCCATTGCCATACACAGTGCAAATAGCACTGGCGTCTGTTCCCAGCAAGTACAGTGTATTGGACTGAAGAGAAGCTACTGTTCTTGTCAGTTTCCTAAGCAGAGTTGAACTAGATATGCCCCGTGTGTGTAGGAAGCACAGTTCTTTTGTTCTGAGCGAGCTCACTGTTCTGGCCCTATAGGAAACACAGAGAGTAGACGAGTGCTGTTTTCTCAAAAGCAGAGTGTGTTTCTTGCAAGTCGAGCTAGCGTTTATTTCCCAGTCCTAAACGGAGTTGAATCCCATGAAGTTTCTGGTCCTACGAGCAAGAGTTGTTTTCTGCTAAGAAGAGTCACTATTGCGCCTCCCATTGCCATACACAGTGCAAATAGCACTCGCGTCTGTTCCCAGCAAGTGCAGTGTATTGGACTGAAGAGAAGCTACTGTTCTTGTCAGTTTCCTAAGCAGAGTTGAACTAGATATGCCCCGTGTGTGTAGGAAGCACAGTTCTTTGTTCTGAGCAAGCTCACTGTTCTGGCCCTATAGGAAACACAGGAGAGTAGAAGAGTGCTGTTTTCTCAAAAGCAGAGTGTGTTTCTTGCAAGGCAAGCTAGCGTTTGTTTCCCAGTCCTAAACGGAGTTGAATCCCATGCAGTTTCTGGTCCTACTAGCAAGAGTTGTTTTCTCCAAAGAAGAGTCACTATTGCGCTCCCATTGCCATACACAGTGCAAATAGCACTCGCGTCTGTTCCCAGCAAGTACAGTGTATTGGACTGAAGAGAAGCTACTGTTCCTGTCAGTTTCCTAAGCAGAGTTGAACTAGATATGCCCGTGTGTGTAGGAAGCACAGTTCTTCTGTTCTGAGCAAGCTCACTGTTCTGGCCCCTATAAGAAACACAGGAGAGTAGAAGAGTGCTGTTTCTCAAAAGCAGAGTGTGTTTCTTGCAAGGCGAGCTAGCGTTTGTTTCCCAGTCCTAAACGGAGTTGAAATCCCATGCAGTTTCTGGTCCTACGAGCAAGAGTTGTTTTCTGCTAAGAAGAGTCACTATTGCGCTCCCATTGCCATACACAGTGCAAATAGCACTCGCGTCTGTTCCCAGCAAGTACAGTGTATTGGACTGAAGAGAAGCTACTGTTCTTGTC